>NW_008332644.1:4462348-4497200 GCF_000622305.1 Nannospalax galili | reverse complement strand
AGCTGGAGAACTGAGAAGTCATTAACTGAGGGGGAAGAGAGGGTTATATAGAGGAAGAGGGAGGGAGGAGAGGTAAATAGCACCAAAGATGTTTGAAAAAAATCCAGAGGGAAACATTACTTCACAAGTCTACTTAGTAATATACATATTACATATATGTCATATACTTATATAGTCAAAATGGAGTTATGCCATGGGATAATGCTTCCCTCAAGAGCCATAGACTAACAAAGACCCCAGTGCTAGGCATGTGAAGCCTGTCTTCTCAGTTGCTGGTCAGTTCAGTGAAAGAGACTCCTAAACCAATACAGGCTATTGCCATTGCCCTTGGTTGCCCAATTTGGAGGTTGGATTCTATTGGTGAACATATCAGACATTGGGACACAGGACTCAGAGGAATCAAACTGGAACTGACATGCACCAGTATACATGTACCAATGTACACAGTATAGTACATAGTGCATACATGAGTATCAGTGCTCATAGTATAGAAAGGTGAATATTGTTATGGTGCTACCAAACCCTTTCGGATAGGATTCAAGGCCCACTCCACAGGAGGAAGTGCATGCCTGATACTGTAAATCTTGCCAACAACCTATCATTGGGGAACTCACAGGTCCCATGGGTGAACCGAAAACTATTATTTTACTAAATAAATATGGAATCAGACTGCCTTCCAAACAGTTATCTCCATACCCATAGATTAATGAGCTCTCAGCCCTCATTGGAGAAGCATATTTGTGCAATGGATGGCAGTTAATGCAAAACTTACTACATGTCAAGTGTAGAGAATGAGTATTTTATGAGTTCTTCACCATAATTGGAACATCTATATCACCCCTTTCTCCCTAAGGCCCAGGGAACTTTGTGGAAGAGGGATCAGAAAGATTGTCAAGAGTCAGAGGTCCAGGTCAAAGGCAAAACTGCCTTCTGGACATGACAGGACCATGCACTCATGAACTCACAGAAGTTTTATCTGTCTGAATAAGAACTGTGAATGATCAAGCCAGGAAGTAGTCCAGCATGAATGGGCAAGGGTTTCATGAGCCCTGCCTCCTAGAGGAGGAGCTACTTACAACTGATGGCTGCTAGAGGAGGGTGAGTTTTCTTCAAAGGTGTGGCCCTTGTAGGTTGACTGTGTTCTAGTGGATGACCCCCTACCCATTCCTATATGGGGAATACAAATTGAATTCAACAGCTCATAAGAATGGTGAGTTTCATATGAAGTTGGGTGGGTGGGTGGTGGATCTCAGAGAAGTTAAGGAGGGGCGTGGAGGATGAATATGATCAAAATACATTGTATGCACTTATAAAATTCTCAAAGAATTAATAAAAATTCTATTTCCAAAAAAGAGGCAATTATGTGCAAGTAAGAAATAAGCATCATTTTTTTTTCTTTCATGAGTTTGTGGTAAGCTAAGATTTGTCTATTTTTCCTCAAAAAACCTCCCTTTCCTACCTTCTGTGATTTCTTGGAAGTTGACCCCATCCTAAACATAGGATGAGCATGTGGCTGTGACCTGAGGTGACCCAGTTCTGAAGGATGCAAATCAGGCTCAGAATATTTGAAATTGCTAGAGAAAATAAATTCTCTTTTTGTGAGTTACTAAGAAGATGTGTACTTAGTACAAGCCAGGACCAGAGCTGCTGGAAGTCATTTTGTCACCACAATGAGGAAAGATGACAGTATAACAGCAGGCCATCAAGTCAGAAGCCCCTGAGCCCTCTGTGTGTGGCCCCCGTCAGTGAATTGGACCCTGTTTGACTGTGAATCAACCATTCACATTTTGATTTAGATGTCTGAATTTGGGTTTTGTTGTTTTTTATGGCCAAAAGAATTATGACCAAAAAAGCATTTACTGTACTCTGCGATGATTTGTTAGATATCTCACTGCTTTATGAGGCTAAAGTTTGTAAAGATTGGCAAAGAGCCGTATCTGCCTTGTGAGTTGGATTTGCCAACATCTAGCTCAAGACTTGTCATGTGTAACAGTTCACTGATATTTGTTGTTTAAATTAATGAAAATTCCAACAATGCCTATACCTGTTAAATTACTCTTTGAGAGGTCATAGCTCTGACTAAGCTCCTCTGCACTAGACCCCAACAAATCAGATTAAAAGTAAAAATGGAGTCACTCATCCTAAAATTCTAAGCCTTTCAAGAAACAAGGAGAGAGCCATAACAAGCAAATCTCTGAAAGTAGTCAGTTTCTGTCATCATGATAGTAAGGTTTTCTTCTGTTGAAATCCTGTCCCAAAGAGAAGCCTGAGGTAACCAGATGCTAAACAATCAGATTTTCTGCTATTGTTCTGTCTTGCTGGTCCTATCTTAAGAGAAAAACAACTTTGAAATGACAATCTGGTACTTTTTGGTTTCAGCTTCATTCAGTTTATTTATTATTTATTTATTAATTATTATTTATTTATTTATTTTTATTTGGTTATTTTAGACAGACTCTTCCTGTGGCCCCAGCTGGTCTAGAACTCACTATACATTCACGCTGACTCAGACCAGCCTAGCTTTGATCTTGCAAAGATTTACCTACTTCTGCCTCTTGAGTGCTGGGATTAAAGTCACATAACACCACGCCTGGCTTATTTCCTCTTTTTTTTCCAATACATATGGGAATATATACAGATATATTATATATACATAATATATACATATATACATGTGTATATATGTATATATAGCCATATATACTTTTTGTGCATTTCATACAATATATCTTAATCATACTTACACTCCCTTAACTGCACCCCCATGTAGACCCCTCACCAGATTTCATTCATTCTGTTGTATGTGTTAAGGCCTATTGAGTCACGTTTGTGTACCCAGATGTCTTTTGGTGTGAGTTCATCCACTGGAGCCTGGTCAGGCTATCTAGAGTCTCTCCCTTAAAAAAGATCAACTGTCCCTCATCCAGCAATGATCAACTGCCAACAGTTCCTCGGCTAAGATTGGGGCCTCCTGCCCATTTCCCCAGTTCTATACTGGGATTTTGACTGATTTAGTTTGCATGGGTCTTATGCTTGCTGTCACTATTGCTGTAAGACATTTGAGCAAATTCTTATAAGTCTGGAAAACTCTTGTTTCCTTCTGGTCATCCACAATCTCTGGCTCTTACAATCTTTCTGCTCCCTCTTCCAACATGGCTCCTGTGATTGGGTGGGTGAGTTTAAATATAGGAATCCCAGCCAGGGACATGCACTCTGCAGTCTCTTATTCTCTATACTTTGGCCAGTTGTGGCCATCTGTATTCATCGTCCTCTGTTGCATCAGGAAGTTTTGCTGGTGAGAGTTGATCTCTAACCCCTGTTTCACTTTGTTCCATGAGCCTTAGGTGTAAAGGTTCCATTGTGGATGTGGCACTTAGGACCAGGAATCTCACACACATTTAGTCTCTCTATGTTTGCCTAGTTGTAGAACTCTAACTGTAGGAGACAAGAAAATGGAAAGGAACCATGGAAGTAAACGGAAAGAAAGAGCCCAGGAGAGGGGAATACTAGAAGATAGGTATTTTGCCTTTAACATATTTTTAGGTTCTTTCTTTCTCTTTACATCCCTGGTTCCTTTTCATTATCCTGGTTTCTGCAGTTACATCTGGATACATACTAACATATGAGGATTTGGTGCTAGGATCTACATATGAGGGAGAAAAAATGTCATCTGTATTTCTGAGTCTGTGTTACTCCACTTAGTATAACAGTTCCATTCATTTACGTGAAACTTTCATGATTTCATCTTTCTTTCCTGCTAAGTAGAACTCCATTGTGTAAATGTACCACATTTTCATTACCCATTCTTCAGTTGAGGGACATTTAGGTTGCTTCCATCTCTTGGCTATTGTGAAAAGAGCAGCAACAAACAATAATGTACAAATGTCTCTGCAATAGGATTAGTCTTTTGGGTATATGCCAAGGAGGAGTATAATCAAGTCATATGGTAGGTTCATTTTCAGTGTTTTAAGAGTTCTCCACACTGCTTTCCATAGGAGTTGCACAAGTTTGCAATCCCACCAGCAGTGGATGAGTGTTCCCCTTTCCCCACATCCTCTCCAGGATTTGGTATCATTTGTTCTCTTGATCTTAGCCAGTCTGACTGGGGTAAGGTGAAATCTTAAAGAGGTTTTTAATTTCCATTTCCCTAATTACTAACAATGTTGAACACCTTTTAAGACATCTTACCTATCATTATTTCTTCTTTTGAGAATTCTCTATTTGGAACCTTAGCCCATCTTTCAATTGGGTCACATACTTTCTTGATTTTTTGAATTACTAGACGTTAAACTTCTATCAGATGTGTTGCTGGTGAAGATTTTCTCTCACTCTGTGAGTTTTCTCTTCATGTCCTTGGTTGTTTCTTTTGCTGTACAGAAACTTTTAGTTTAATGAGGTCCCATTTGTAGATTCTTAACTTAATTCCTGAGCAATTGATATCCAATTTAGGAAGCCCTTTGTACACCTTTATCTTGTAGGTTACTGCCAATGTTTTCTTCTAATAGTTTCAGAGTTTCAGGTTTCACATTGAAGTCTTTGATCCATTTGGAGTTGACATTTGTGCAAAGTGAAAGATAAGGATCTAGTTTCATTTTTCTACAGGTGGTGATCCAGTTTTGCCAGCACCATTTGCTGAAGATGTTTTCTGGAGGTAGGTGTTACTAAGGGAGAAATGGAGAAAAATGAGGGTATTTAAATGGGAGAAGGGAGAGAGGGTTATACCAAGAATCTTGAGGATAAAAGGAAAGAAGGAGCTCAAGAAAGGTGGGAAAATAGGAGTCTGGTATTATCAAGGGAGAAATGGGGAAAATGGGGGTACTTTAAATGGGGAAGCCATGATGGAAGGGTTAGACAGGGAGAGAGAGAGGAGTGATAAATAATGTCTAGCTAGTTTTAAAATGTCAGAGGGAATCATATTAGTCCAACAAATTACACACACAATATCTCCACATGAGTCCAAGCATATAGCTAAAGACTATATAACAAGAAACAGTGCTGGACAAGTAAAATCTTCCTTTGAGTTGTTGGCTAGGGTGGTCCAAAGAAAAACCCAAAATTACATAGCCTATTGCCACAGCCCTTGACTGCCTCACAGAACTTGAAGGTAGGACCCTACTGCTGAAGACAGAACATACTTCGGATATAGGATTTGGAGCAATGGACCTGGAACTGACCTGGAAGGTACATTCCCTGGATCAATAGCTTTGGATAGAACTTTGAAGGTACCAAGGGCAAACATCAATCGATGGTCCAACACTAGCTTCAAGACCAAATAATTGTATCAATGGCTGGCACAACATACGATGTTGGTGTAGTAGTGGCACTTTTATCTTGGGAGCTATCAACAGCTACCTAACTGAAATAAAAGTCCAATCATTGGGAGGAAACTCAAGTGTAATACTGTAAAAATAATCAAATACACATGGCTGGAGAGGTCATAGACTTTAGAGAAAACCCCAAGACTGTCACATCCCTAGACGAATGTAATTCCTTACTATATACAAAATACGTATCCTTACAAGGTATATATCTTTTACAGACAAATATCCCAGTCATCACTCAGCAAAGAAGCTTCTTTTGCACCAGACTTGGAGACTATTACCAAGTACCACAACTGGTCACACATAGACATTTGTCCATGAATTGTCTAGGCCTAAGTGACACATCTACAATGCAACGTCTACACCTAAGGCTCACAGAACATAGAACAGAGGTAAAGAGGACACTAATGAATTTCTCAAATCTCATTAATGAAGCACCTTCATGCAATGGAGGACCAGTCTGCAGAATGCTGGTTTTCGAAAAGGACTCCTATATTAAACTTCTCCCAGCTAGGGCTCAGGGAGCATGGCAGAAGAGAGGGTGGACAGATTGTAAGAGTCAGGGAGGAGGTGCATGACCATATGGAAACAGAGTCCTACAAGCTTCTGGGAACCTGCTCATATGAACCTATAGCAATGATGTGAACATACACAAGTCCTAAGCAAACTCAAGCAGACAAAAACACAGCATAGAACTGGGGAAATGGACAGCAAACCCCAATCTTATATGAAGAAATATTGGCAGCTGATTATACCTAGGTAAGGAACTGCTGATCTTCCTAAAGCAAGGGACTCTAGATAAGCTGACTAGACCTCAGCAGATGAACTTGCACTGAGGAACATCTGGGGACACTAACTTGACACAGTAGGCCTCAATACAAATGACAGAATGTATGAATTCCAGTGGAGGGTCTAAAGGAGGGTGTCGGTGAGAACGGCAATATAAAGATGATTGACTCCCACCTGAATTAAATGACATACTATATGAAATGAACCTGACAGATATATACAGAATATTCTACCCAACCATTAAAGAACATGCTTTCTACTCAGCAGCTCATGCAAATTATTCTAAAACTGACCACATATGCACAAAGCAAATCTCAACAAATAAAAAAAATTGAAATAATTCCACACCTTCTCTCAGATCACAGTGTATTAAACCTTATAATTTTATAATCAACAGCAAAAGAAGCTCTAGTAAATACAGAAACAGAAACTCATGGAGATTAAACAACACATCCCTGAATCATGAATGGGTCAAAGAAGAAATTAAGAAAGAAATAAAACAATTTCTGGAACAAAATGAAAACAAGAACACAACACAACAAAACCTCTGGGACACTCTAAAAGCAGTCCTAAGAGGGAAGTTTATAGCTCTTAGTGCATACATTGAAAATCAGAAAGAGCACGTGTAAACAACTTGAGAGTACAACTCAAGATTCTGGAAAGGCAAGAGCAAACCAACCCCAAACATAGTAGATGGGACGAAATAACAAAAGTCAGAGCAGAAATTAATGAAATAGAAACAAAGAAAACAATACAAAAATTAATGAACTTAAGAACTGATTCTTTGAAAGGTTAAACAAGATAGACATACCCTTAACCCAGTTAACCAAAAGAAAGAAAGAGCAAACCCAAATCAACAAAATCAGAGCTGAAAGGGGAAACATAACAGACACCATAAAAGAAACAAACAACAACAACAAACAAACAACAACAAAATAAACCAAAACCAAGACTAAAAACAAAACCAAAAAAAACAAACATTGTAAGGGAACTCTTTAAAAATCCACACACCATCAAATTTGAAAACCTAAAAGAAATGGATGAATTTCTAAACTCATGGCCACCACCAAAATTAGACCAAGAGGAGATCAACAGCCTAAATAGACCCATGACAAATAAAGAAATTGAAAGAGTACAAAACCTCCTGACTAAAAGAAGCCCAGGCCCAGATGGAGTCACAGCAGAATTTTATCAGACCGTTCAAACAAAATCTACAACCAATATTGCTTAAATTGTTCAAAAAGATAGATTTAATTCATTTCTGTTCCTACCAATGACTACTTTGCAACTTCTTTTCTCTGTGTACAATCCTTATTAAATTTAGTCTTGAGATATCTTAATAGTTCACACTATAGTGTTGAATATGATTTTTATTATAAAGAAGATAATAAAAATAAATTTCAGAATGCACCCCTCCCTTCTTTTTGATGTTGCTACCATTCTTTATTTCTTTGGGTTTCAACCTGTAATTCTCAGCTCTGCTAAAACTCTATTTAGTCTACAATGTTCACATGCCTAGCCCTACCCTCAACCAAGGTCCCTTCTGCTTGAGGCTAATATTTGTATCTTTACAGCAGTTTATTTGCTAAAATATAATGAAGTAGCACTAACTTAAAAATATTCTTTCTTGGGCCTGGAGAGATGGCTCAGTGGTTAAGAACACTGACTGTTCTTGCAGAAGACCTGGGATCGAATCCCAGCACCCACATGGTAGCTAACAACTGTTGGTAACTCCAGTTTCAGGGGATCTGACAGCCTCTTCTGTCCTTCACAGGCATTGTGTGACACGGGTGCACTTACCTACATGTAGGCTATACACACATACACATAAAATAAAAATAAATAATTTAAAGAAAATATTTTTTCTCTTGTCCAACACATCTGAACACTTGTTTTTTGTAAGTATTCATTTCATTTTTTTTCTCATGTTACCACAGGTACTGCTAAATCCTAGTTAATTCATTGTAAAAGAAAGTATAGTAAGAACAGTTCTGAGGTATAATCTTTTATCAACAACTTGTGGGTTTTGAGGAGCTGACTAATTAATCAAAGAATTCAATACCTTGGTTATTAATTAAACTCAAAATGTCAATCATGAATTACAGAGATAATAAGCAAAAAGACTAATAAGATAATCCATTCACAGCTCATTCTTGAATTTTATAACTTTGTAATCTTTGGTGCTGGTATTTTCAGCTTTATTGTTTGGAGAATGTAGCATAGATGATCAACAGGTATTTAGCTCAGGGAAGGTTGATTCTCATATTGATCACTATAGCTTGTCAGGCTTAGTCCTAAAAGCTATACACTCTTTATTAGCCCCCATCAGCACTCATTGTGAGTGCTGTTAGGTGCTTTGTAAACCATATTGCTTTGAAATCATTACATCAGAAATTAGATTGAGTTTATAGTAAATCCCTGATTACTTATAATCTGTGATATATAAATAATGGCACAATTCACTGTAAAACACAAAGCATTGATCACATCGCTCTTTGAGGCCTAAAAGGATACCAGATGTCTTGATAGCTGAAGAGCTACAGAAACTTTTTGTTTTTAATGGTGATCTTCAACCATCTGACTTGACTTTAGCTGCTTTAAAAATGCCCTTCAAATCTACTACTAAATCTTATGTCTTCAACCCATGTCGAGTCTAACTTAATAAGATGTTAAAAAGGAAATTCATATGATTTAAAGTAATAATAGGTAGAAAATGATCCAAATTTGCCTTTAGCAAATAATATGTCTCTGTCTTAAAAGCATTTTTAATTATTTATTTTATGTATACGAATGTTTTGCCTACAGTGCATGATGTGCCTGCAATTTGCATGGAGGTCAGAAGAGGGCTTTGGATCCCCTTCAACTGAAGTTATGGATGGTAGTAAGCCTCCATATGGGTGATGGGAAAGGAACCTGGGTCAACTGCAAGAGCAGCAAGTGCTTTAAACACTAAGCATCTCTTCAGCACCCAAAGGGATTTTTAAAAATAATAGTTATTAGTTCAAACTTGAGGTTGTGTTTCTAGACAAAACAAATGAGCATTTCATTCAATGGCTCTACTCATCCAGTTTTTTCCCTGGTCTCAATTATGGCTTGACTTGATTTTAAGTAAGTTTTGTTGAACCCATTATCTTGGGGTTCTGTTTTCTGTTCCTATAGATCTACGAAGGCAAGAAATTTGCTCAACCTCTGATTTTGAAGGCTGAGAAGTCCAGTGGCATGAGAGCAGTATCAGGTGAGGGTCCTTGTGGCTCATCATAGTATGGTAAAGGCTTTGTGTAGTGAGAAAAGAACAGGCTCAACTGAGTTTCTCCCTCTTCCTGTAAAATGCTGATGCCATCCTGAAGTCCCACCCTACATCTTAAAGCTTCCACCTACAGATATCATTAACTTTGCTTTGAGACTGTAGTTCTGACACATGAATCTTGGATAATGTTTAAACTGCAGCACAATGCACACTACTCTCCTCAGGTAGTCCTTCCTAGCAGTAAGTTACAGGAATTATTAAACCATAGAGTTGGAGTGGACTGCTGAGATATCTGCTAGGTGATGTGACTGACAAAAGCCATTCACAAGGCAGTCATGATAAAATATACAGGCCCATCTCCTAATCCATTGTCTTTCCTACACTAATAAGATCTCCAGAGAAACCAAAGACCGTGCAGACAGTCTTCACCCAGTGAGTACAAATCTGTCAGGCCCTATAAGAAAATAAGAAGAGCCAAGATGAACCTATAATTCCAGGTCAAGGAAACTAACTATGAGCTGGCATTGTATGGTGCTGAGGATTATTGACCTGGGATTTCAAAAGACTAGAGCTTAAGTGAATCTGCACTGTTTCTTATCTGTGAACCTTCAGCAAACTGCATGCTCATTTTATTTTGTGTAAAATTAACCAGTAAGATTACTGTTGGGATGAAATAGGGATAATCTATGTAATTATACTCTGCATGATGAAAGAACTCAATATGATAATGAATATTAATGGATGAAGACAATTATGGAACTAGAGACAGTGGAAAGACTCTGAAGATACCGCATTTGTGAGAAAGGAGAAATTCTGTTGTGGCTTTCAGGAGGAAGGGAAGTCCTCCTTCAGCAGGACTGGAGTACAAAAAAACAAACAAAAAACCTCCTAAAAAACAGGAGGAAAAGCAAGGCTTACAGGCAAGGCATACTGAGGTGTCTGTGGGCTGAATTCAGAAGATGGCTGTAGTCATAATTCTGAGTGCTCTCTGTGGGATCACCGTGGCATGACTGCTAAAGAAGTGAAAAGAGTGCCGAGGGTGTTAGAGACTTCTGATATTCTGGAATCCCAGGCTGTGGCTATTGTCTGTTGCTATATCGATCAGGATTCTCTATAGAAACAGAACCAATAGAATAAATATATATGAAAAGGATATTTATTAGACGAGCTTAAACAACATGGTCTGAGTAGTCCAATAATGGCTATCTTCACTGGAGAGTGTGGTAGCTTTTCAGCGAGAGGCCGGATTCCTTGGCAGACTCAGTGTGGTGCTGAAGGCCTGGAGGATTTATGGAGAGTCTCTGGTCTTCAGTACGCACGGGAAGGCTGAAGAAGTTGTGTTCTAATGTTAGAGGAAGAAAGGCATGTTACAGTGTTCACGGTGACAGTGGAAGCAAAAGGACAGATGAACTCCTGAGCAGGGTAGTTGAACTCATGGACAAGATGCAAAGGCAAGTAGGCATCAAGGCATTTCCCTCAGTCCTCCTTATATGTTGATATCTTCCCTGTTTTTTTCTATATCCAAATCTCTCTCTCTTTTCTTATAAAGACACGAGTCATGGATTTAAGACTGATGCCAGTGCAATTATGATATCACCTTAATGAATTATATCAGCAAAGAGTATTTTGAAACAAGGCTACATGCACAGATACTGGATTGAGTTAGGACTTAAACAAGTCAAACCATGTAATTTGGTATCTACAAACTTGGAAAATGTTATGATATGGGGAGCTGGAAACGAATCTCTTTCATTTTACTACTTCCATGACTTTTTTTGTTGTTTTTTGAGACAGGTCTTATATAGCTTAGACTGGCCTCAAACTTCCTGTTTACCTGAGGATGACCTTGAACTTTTGTAATCCTTCAGCTTTATCTCTCAAATGCTGAGATTAGGCATTCACTACCTAGTTTCATGCCTTGCTGGAAGTCTAACCCAGGGCTTCATACATGATCAGCAAGTACTCTACCAACTAAGCCACACTCCCATTTCTCCATGCTATTTTCTAGTCAATGGAATAAAGAAGGACTCAGTCCCTCTGGTGCTTAGATTGGACATGTCAGATGTGAGAACTATGCTGCTTTCCGAGGTCAAAATGAATCTTCCTGTCATTTAGTGAGCATGGGTCTCATCTGGAGAAGGGAACCTATGAACCTATCTTTAGGTAGATGGTTACTAGCTAGAGAAGTAGAAGACTCTGGAGCCAAAATGAATATCAGTGTTTTTCTTTTATGGAAATGTGCCTAAGTTTCCTAATGAGCATGAAGAATTGATGTAATAGTGGATGTTCTTAGCAGTGTTTCCCAAAATACATGAACATGGATAATATCTGGTATTATAATAATAGTTATTATTACCATGTTTAATAACAATTATTTCTGATAATTGTCACTTTCATTAAGGTCCTACCCTCTCTGAGTCTTCCTTTCATCTTTTGCACTGATGCTTGTTTGGAACCTGAGCACATTGTTACTGGTAGGCTATTTTGATTATCCAAAGACTGTGGCCAAAGGGAGAAAAGTAAGACATTGGTCTCTTAAGCCTGTGGGCATCTTATGTCTCCAACATAGTATCTACATTTTCTATTTTCATCTTACATCAGAGAAGTTTTGCAAGTAAAATATCTATAAGCCATTAGGTATTTTTTTTTAAATTCACATATCAAATCCCATGATGATAAACTCCAGGGGACATTAGAAAGACATTTATTGTTCTCAATGTGATTTGAAATCTAAGCTATAGCTGAGAAATATTTACATGAATACATTTTTATACAAGTCGTTTCCATAATGGAGGGCTCTGTTAGCATCACATTAAATGACCTCCTTGAAGCCTCCTCCCATCTGAAGATTTTTTTGAGCGATTCATAAATACTTAGAAAAAGCATCAGGAGACAGTGCCACTGACACTGTGAAACCCTTGGTTATTTCCAAAGGGTAGTGCTCCTCAAAGGCAAGGAATGTAGAACTTAGTTTTCTTCTTCCAGCTACCTGCCAGCTACTTTGAAGGTAATAAAAATATTTGATAAATAAATGAATGACTAAATAATTGAATGCTGACTTAATTAGATTAATGTAGAAAAATCCTCATGAGGCTATACCCCAAATCTGTTTATTCATAAACTTTCACTGGAAATCTTTTATGCATATTTAACATCAATGCAGAACTGGGGTCTCATCAGAGCAGAATGTACTCAGGGAATCATTTGGGTATTCTCAGGCCAATCAAGATAATATTGCTTCTAATTAGTATTCCTACAATTGGTTAATTTTTCCCCTGTGCCTGACTTGCAAGCACTCAGGTGCAAAAATTTTGCCTGTCATTAGAACCATTTTAGTAATTGCACCCCATGAGAATCTTGGAACCAGAATCCCCCACGGTTGGGTACAAATGAGGGAGAAATATATCAGTACACATAGGTACTGGCTTGTGGCAATGAAGATTTATATGATCTAGCCATCCAAGACATCCACAGAAGCAAATAATCAAAAGAATGACTTTCCAGGGTGGGTTCTGCCAGTACTTTTTTGTTTAGTAAGCATACCCCACTCCTGTCTATGGCAGAGCAGCTTCTGAGGGATAGAATGCACTACATTTGTTAGCCAAAATTTTGCTTGAAGATGTTAACCTTGAAAACTAAGACTTCAGAGCTCCATTTTTGGTCATAAATGGATTTAAACTTTTCTGTTGTTCAGTTGGATATCTTTGGGATTTATTTGGCTGCCACCTCTGAGCTGTTATTTGAAAAGAGCACACATGCATATTCAGTGGTACAGCTCTTCCTGTGGGGGGAGGGTGTGCCTGGGCTCATGGTTCACAATGTGAATTTACATCTCACTTTGCATAAATTTGCATGTAGACTTCATAAGCCTCTAATTTCAAGTATGTAAAATGAAACGAATCAATGCAATCTATTGCAATTGTTTTCTAAGGCATTAATCACATGAACTACATCCCAGCTTTCCTTAACCAATTAATTTAATCACATCCAAGGTTAGCAGAGACAGAAAAGTAATAAATGATGCCTGCTAAGAGCCTGGCCTAGGGATAGAAGGATGTACACAGCCTCAAAACTTCTTCAGTATGCCTTTCTTCCATCCTTAGGTCTCTGGAAGATCATGTTAATATTTTCTAAATATTTTATTTTTCTCACTACTCCTTTCTGAGAAGTCGTATAGATCTACTCTGTGGAAATCAGAAGTGACCTTGCAACTTACTGTGACAAATGAGACATGAGCACATGTGATGTGGGTTCCACTGGAACAGAAACCTTAAGATCTGACATAAGGTTTATTAAGTAATTTTCTTCTACCACAATATAGGCAATATTCCATATTGAGAGTACCCCATCGCTTTGAGTCCAGGGTAAGATCAAGAGAAAGAGAACTCCAGACATACCCACAAGGAATGTGCAGCAAGATAAAGAAATCCGATCTTGTGGCAGTTGCTGGCATGTTCAGCTCATTTGTTGCAATAGCCTAGGCTAGCTCACTGATGAAGGATGTATGTCCTGAGTTAGTAGAATGAGATGTGGTTTGAGATTTTATCTGTTTTACTTATTTTCACAGCACTGGGCCAGGGACAAATGTAGTAAACAATGTACTGCATGTTGCTAACGAACAGATGTAATTAGAGAAATAAAGACATTAAAGTTCAATTCATATCTTCATGTAGAAGATCAATACGGTAGAGATTATACTTTCCTTATTTGAGCAAATGGGACAGAATATTTAAATTTTTTGTTTGAATTAATTTTTTCAGAATTTCATACATGGGTACTGTATTTAGATCACTTCCACTCTTCCCCCCACCCCAGCTTCTCCCAGGTCTCCTCTCCCTCCCAACTACCTTTCAATTTCATGACCTCTTCTTTATTATTGTTATATACACATATATGTGCATACACACACACACAACATATTAGACCATTTGGTGGTGCACTTGTGTACATGTGTTCATGGACCACTTGGGATTGGATAACTTGGAGACAGTTCATCTGTAGATAAATTTGATTCTCCCTCTCTCAACACCAATTGATTACCTGAAGCTCATCATCTAGAGATGTGACCTTGTGAGATTCCCCCGATCTGTGTTGGCCTGTTATTAAGCAGGTCCTCTTTAGGCACCCATATTGTAGAGATTTCATGGCTGCAGCTTCCCTGTCATGACTAGAAGTCACTATCTAGCAGTAGGCATCCTCATCCTCTGGCTCTTACAAACTTTCTGACCCTTCTTTCATAATATGCCCCAAACCTTAGATATAGGGGTTACATTCTAGATGTGTCAGTTGAAACTGGCCACCCCACCCGTGGTCACTTATTCTCTGCATTTTGACCAGTTGATGTTAGGTAAGCACAACACATACAAATTTAGGAAAATGGCAGTAGTAGGATCTATGAACTCTTCAGTCATGGGTACTTGGCTAAGTTTACAGTACCAGCATGATTTCCCACCTACTGCGACCATTGTTGCTTACCCTAAGATAAAAGTGTCACCACTACACATTGGGAATATCTTCCCAGACCAATCATTGCTGTAGTTCTCAGACTTTACAGCTAGGGAGGACTATTGACTACTTTTCTGTCTTTGTAGCTTACATAGCAACTTCTGATACTATGAGAGCTGGTCTTCAGGGAAGAGGCTTCTGGCTCAATTCATCCAAGTCCTGTGTATGAAATGTATAGTGCCTTCATTAAGAGAGTTGTACCTTTAAGTTCTGGGAGTCAACCAAGAGAATAGCAATAGCTGCATTGTTTCGGGAGGCTCTTGGATTCCCATGAGCAATAACTCAAATGGAGGTTTCACATGCCTAGCAATGGGGTTTTTGTTATTCAATGGCTCTTGTGGAAGCATTATCACCCTGTGTGGCACAACTCCATTTAAACTACATGCATATATGCATATATCTAGACTTATATACATTATATATTTACTTTAAGTAAGCTTATAAAATAATGTTTTCTTATGGCTTTTCCAATCCTCCTCAGTGTTATTTCTATCTTCTCCCTTTCTTTCTTTCTTTATTACCCTCCAACCCAACAATCCAGGTAAAGTTCCCCTCCATTTTTCCCATTTCCTCCTTTCATAATGGCTGTGTCCTACTGTTCCCCTCCCAAGACCGCTTCTGCTCCCCTCTTTCTATTATCTCTTTCTACTTTCCAGGCTTCTATTTTTGCTCCAGATTGTATCATCACTTCTAAATATTCAAAGCTAAGATCCAGAAATAGGAGAGAACATTAATGCACATAATTATAGTCTTTTGATATTTGACAAAGATGCCAAGAATATACACTGGAGGAAAGACAAAATCTTCAACAAATGGTATTGAGAAAACTGAATGTCCATGTGTAGAAGAACAAAATTAGACCCATATCTATCACCTTGCACAAAAATAAATTCAAATGGATTAAAGACCTCAATATGAAACCTGAAACTCTGAAACTTCCAGAAGAAACCATAGGCAGTAAGTACCCTACAGGATATGGTGCGAAGAATGACGTTCTGAATCACACTCCATTTGCTCAGGCATTAAGGCCAACAATTGATGAATGGGTGCTCATTAAACTAAAAATCTTCTGCAAAGAAGAAAACAGTCAATAAGTGAAGAAGAAGTCCACAGGGTGGGATAGAATATTTGCCAGTTAAATATCTGATAAAGGATTAATACCCAGAATATACAAAGAACTCTAAAAACAAAGAACTAAGAAAACAAATGACCCTGTCAAAAATGAACTATGGATGTGAACAGAGAGTTCACAAAAGAAAAAATAAGATTGAATATGAAATATCTTTACAAGTTTTAAACATCATTAGCTATCAGGGAAATGAAAATTAACACTACTTTGAGCTAGGATCCACAGATAAAAGAAAACATTAGTGTACTTAATTAAAGTCATCTGATATTTGACACAGATGCCAAGAATACATCCTGAAGGAAAGGTATCTTCAAGGAGTGGTGATGAGAAACCTAGGGATCTCAGTCAGAATGGCTATGATCAAGAAACTTACTGCTGAAGTAACCCAGACCCAGAAAGACAAATGCTGTGTGTTCTCTATTAAATTTCTTAATATTGGTGAATCTATAAAAATTAGGTTTATACTTGAGAAACATATCAATTTTGTGTTTGCATGTGTGGGGTTGGGATGGCTCAGCAGTTAAGAGCACTGGCTGCTCTTTCAGAGGATCTGGGTTTGATTCCTAGCACCCACATTATGGCTAACAACCATCTGTAACTCCAGATCCAGGGAATGTGATGCCTTCTTCTCACTGCCACAGACAATGCACAGCACCATGGCATGAGTGTACCAACATACATGCAGTCAACATATTCATACCCATAAAATAAAAATAGTAAATAAAATATATTTTTAAAAATTAAGAAAAGAAATACTAAATCCTGATTCTGAGAAATGGGACCATTTTCTATTTAGTGCAAAAATGTGAGAGATAATTCATAAATAATATAGGAATATAGATAAAAAATATTGATTCAATCAATCCTAGTGGTTTTGCTTCTGTTCCACAACGCTAGTCAATAAATTTCACATGTAGAACAACTTAACTTAGAGCATAAGAATACAGAATAACAAGAAAGAAGGCATGCAACATTAGTTTATTTTTATTCCCAATAATGAAATGAAATATATATAGTTTGGGGGGTTGATAATCAAAACACCTAAGAAGTAATTGTCCATATTTCAAACTCTCATACATTAAATACATTATTGCTTATGTTCTCTAGATTTAATAGTAATCATTCATGATTTAAATCTACCTCATGTTCAAGATAATATCTATGTAACTTGTGATTTTAAAGTGTCTTTAAAAACTTTAACAGAACTATTAGGAAATTATTTTTTTTAGAAAAAGAAAAAATTACAGAAACTACACTGTGTGCAAATGAACCCCCCAATAAATGTTCACAGTGCCAAACCATAGGAAAAAAATGGAGAGGTAGCTTACCAAAAGATGGGAAAATTAACATAAAATTAATGTACTTTTCAAATGGCTCAAAAGCCAATTAGCATCTTTCATCTTTGGGCAGGAATTCTCCCTGGGGAATGCTATTCTCCTGATAGTTCTTAGATATGATGCTATTGTAATACGACACCTTCTTGACTATAGCTAAGCCATATTGGAGTCCAGATTGAATCTAGCCTCTGAAAACTAAAAGGCAGTTAGCCCAGAGTGTGGGAACAGATAGGTGTGGCTTAGCTGCACCAAGATATGACTTTGAAAACACATCAGCAGGCTTCTCGTTGCCTAGAAAACAGGTCAGCATGTTCCTAGTTGCTCCTGCTAACTGTAGATTTATGGCTTCTATGTTTCATGCTTGGTTTGCTTTTGCAGAATGATAATTAATAGAGGGGCTTTCCACTCGTAAGCTATGGAAACACTTGGAAATTCAAACTTTTCACTGCAGATGTGTTTCTTCTATATAAAAGCTTGTCCTAAAGATGACTTGGGACTGCACTTGGGACCCGAATGCCCAGTGTAGTAGTTGGCCAGCAAATAAAGGCTTTTATTTTTGGTAACTTTCCGTGTCTCAATGGTCTTCTCTGGTGAAGCACCTCACAGCATTATAATAATGTTTCTAAAAATCAGTCAATGATCCAACCCAGCTGTGAAATCTAACCAGAACAACTGACACAGCAAACTATCTCTATTGGTACAGTAGAGGCACATTTATCTAGGGGGTAATCAACAGCTAACTAATTGAATTTAAAGCCCTCTCAATGGGACAAAACTCATAAGTGTCATTGTAAATATATCCAAATACACATGACTGGAGAGGTTAAAGATCCTAGAGCAAGCTATCTCTTTCATATCTCTATACAAATGAAACTTCTTACTCTATGCTAAATATGGATCCTTGTGTTTTCAGATAATGTTATTGTACACCACTCATCAAAGAAGCTTCTTTTTGCAACAGATGGATGTTATTACAGAGTTCCACAACTGGTCACACACAGAGAATATATGTCTCTGAGATGCCCAGCCTTAAATGACACATCTACAGTGGAACGGCTATACCTAAGATTCATGGAACATAGCACAACAGGGGGAAGAGAGAATATTAATACACCCCTCAACTCTCGCCAGTGAAGCCTCCTCATACAACAGAGTGTGATATACACAGAAGGCCACAACTAAATAAGTTCTAAAGAATAAGAGATTGCAGAGTGTGTGTCCCTGGTTAGAACTCCTATATTAAAACTCACCCACCCACATCTCAGGGACCATTGTAGAAGGAGTGAAAAGATTATAAGAGCCAGGGCTGATACATGAACATAAGGAAACAGAAACTTTCAGGTCACTGGAAACTTGCTCATGTGACCTTGCAACAATGGTGACAGCATGCACAAGACCCTTACTGACTGAGAACAACATAGCATAGAATCAGGGAAATGGGCCACCTTTGCTGGAAACTCATTACTATGGGGTGTGAGAAAGTAGGTATTTTCAGAAGGACTGAATATACATAGACTGACTAGATTCCAGTGGATGAACTTGCACCAAGGAACATCTGGGTACAAATGCTTGAACATATATGACAGAATGCATGAAATCTCTTGGGGGGACTATGAGGGATACTGATGGAAGGAGCTTAAATTTGATTAAGATCTATTATATGAAATGCACAAAGTCTCAATAAAAATAATAAAAGAATGTTTCTAAACTAATTCTGTGCCCATAGTCAAAATCAGTATGACATAAGTGGTTATGAAAATCAGTTTGAGAAGTTTCAGAAATAGTAAAAGAATAAAAAATACATTTTTAAAACTGGCCATGAGTCCTAGGATACTGACACCTATTCATTTATGAGTGGCTGGGGGTGTAGCTCAGTGGCAGGTGCTTATCTAGCTTGAAAATTGGTCCTTGGACTAAATCACAAAGACAATGAAAAAGGGATATCTCATAGAATCTGGAATCTTTCCAAATTAGTGTTTCTTTAAACAAAATCTGAATCTTGCTCTTAGACTGTGCTCATTAAATCAAGGAGATGCTATTTTCTTTTTTAATATTTTTATTATTTGTTAGTATTTTATGTGTATGAGTGTACTGCCTGTACCTGTGTAAGTGTACCCATGTTGTACAATACCTTAGAGGTAAGAAGAGTGTGCCAGATCCCCTGGACCTGGAGTTATAGATAGTTGTTAGTTGCCATGTGGGTGCTGGGACTTGAACCCAGGTCCTCTGAAAGAGAAGTTAGTGCTCTTAACCGCTGAGCCATCTTTCTAGCCCCTAGATGCTGTTTTTATAAGGATGGGGCCCACAAATGCTCCCTAACCTGTATACCTGCAATGTTCCTATAAGTAAAGGTAGAATTGTCCAATCAGCCTCACACAGTATTATCAATAGGGAGTTTTTTTTTATGGTAAAGCATTTTTCCTTTTGTGAAATAGAAAACAATACTCAATATCATTATCCTACAGGATTTTCTTTAGTTGTATATTTCTGTTTGGGATTCTAGAATTCTAAGTGGAGTTTGAGGTTTCTAAGGTCACACAAGAATTAATTGCACACAATGGATGCCAGCCTTGGGAGTGGGAAAAGACTTTAAATAAATGTGTTCTTACTTATTTCTTAGGTGCTTAGGATTGTCCTTGTTCTTAATGCCTTTAAAGTTTTCTTTGTAACTTTGCAGTCAAAATGATGGTAATTTTCCACTGGTTTTCAATGAAACCTTGGCTATAACCTATGATCTTAATGTCACCATAATTTAGCCTTCCTTAATATTACCATTCTTTGGAAAGTCAAATTTTCTCTTTTTATTGAATTTTTTCATTTTCTGTACAATATAATTTGATGATATTTAGATTCCTTCCCCTATCCTCACACCTCCTTTTTGCCCTCAGCCCAATTTAATGCATACCTACCCACTTCCTCATGTCTGAACTATATTAGCAACTTAACCTAAGTTACTCTATCTTGCTCAGAATAGCTATTTTAACAGTAACCTCTTTTCACTTATGGGAAATATTTAAAAAGGGACAACAGCCTTGAGTCTAAGAAATAGCTCAATCACAAACCAATGGAATGTGCTAATCTCAGGCATTCTACTTCAGGTTGTTTTTGCTTCTGTAACTCGCTTGCTATTTTAGGTCATCTTGACACAAAGTATAAGACCACCCTGTTATTTTATAACCATCCAGTAACTGCTGATTTTAGCTTTCTTACTATACTTGTTATGGCTAGGAAGTTGACTAATTTTAAAATTACAAAGTTGATTGCCAAGTTATATGACTGTATCACTTGTCTGTATAATGATTGGTTGTTGATTAATAGATTCAAAGTTCTGCTATGTTGTACAAACCTGATTGGTTCACAAGTGCCCTGTTTGAATAATATTTCTGTAATCCTATAAAAACTCTGACCCAACAATGATCAGGGCTGCATCTACTCCTGAGATAGACAGCCCACCTGGTGAAAATAATAAACATTTACCTTGCTACTTTTTTTTTAAAGTGGTGCTGGTGATTGTTCCAAACTCTGACCTATAATATTTGGAGGTTCCACCAAGATCTCAGAGGGCCTTGTGGGCCCAGCGGTTTTGGTGAACTCCCTGTGAGGGGACATGTTTTTCAATCCTGGCCACTTCTGCCTTCCCCAGCCCTTTGGATCCTTCCACTGTACCACCAGCAAGCTAAGAGTGCTCTCAATAAACTATCTTCATTTTGGTTTCTCTTTTGATTTTGGTTAGCTGGTGACTTTTGCCATCTGGTGCTGGGATCTGATCAGACTTACTAGGTGGAAAGCTGGACACAGCAAACCTCCCCCTAGTTGGGTTCCAGAGGAGATGTCCCTGGACATGCCTGGCCGTGAGCCCAAAAGCTTTTGGGGGGGGACCTGGATTTGACGGCAATCTGGTTGATGTTATTTGTCTGTGCTTGTCTTATTCTGTGTTTTGGTCTTGTATCTGTGTTTGTCATGGGCTGGAGTATGTCTAAGAGTGCTACTCTGTTAGAGTCTATGTTGAACCACTTATCTGATTTCAGGTCATGTTTTGGATGCACCTAGTTTTAATGCAATTATGTCATGTTATGTCTCCTGTGCTGAGATCGCAATTAGTTCTGTCATGTATGTCTATGATTATTGTCTTCATATGTTTTCATCCAAAACTCTAAATACCTTTAAGGTCAGAACTGGTTGTTTAAGGACTTTTTTGTTGCATACCTTTTGGTTTGGGTTTGCTTTTGTAATGTTTGTTTTAAAATATCTCTTTGGTTTGCTCACTTTGGAAGTATTTTGGTTTTGACATTCTTGGTCTGGTTTACATTGCTTTCAGACCTCTAAATGCTTAAAAATGATTGGAGAAAGTTAAACTTCTGTTGGTTATAGATTTGATCTAATATGTTAACTCATCTTCATTGCTGAAAATAATTTCTGGGACTAGTCATCCTGTCTCATCCTTCTGGCCTTGTCCTATTCCCTCTGTTTCCTACAGCACTGCTCTGTATGTAGGCAGATATGGTCTGTTTGGGGAGGGATGCTTTTCGTCCTTGGAAACTTTGCTGGCTCAGATATGACTCTGTCCTTTTCTCCCTTGGAACAAGAAAAATCAGTCTCAGTTTTAAAACTGGTTTGTCATGACATTATGCTAACAATAGTATTTATTATATGAGATCATTATAAATGTATAGACATGTTTATTACTAAGAGAACTATTATTAAACAATTTACTAGGTATCAAATTCTATGTAAAACATCTCTAAACCTTTAAAGGAGACTTGGTCATTTAAAACCTGCTTCAAGGCTTACAAGGGCATCTCAAAGTTTATACAGTATAATAATATATTTAGAATAATTGTTCATCTATATGAGGTAAAATATTAATTACTTGGTAAATTTGTTTACAAGTGTTATTAAAAGAATTTATTAAAGTCTAAATAGAGTTATAACACAGTTTTCCTTAAATGATTATGTTTTTTTCTGGTTCCCTGTCAAGAACTTGTAATGTTAATTATTCTTGCCTTTACTTCTCCTTCATGTCTCAATTTGAGAGTCTTTTAAATAGGCCCACTGAAGAGGCACCCCAACTGCCACACTCTACATCCCTGTTCATCAAGAAGAAGCAAGAGTAGTCTGTGTCCTGATTTCCCATGGGCAAATTGCATGACCGCTTCAAAAATTTTAAAAAAAAGTCCTTGTTCTCCTAGAAGCTATTAAACGAGATTTGGCATCCCTATTGATCTGGGGTCTGATAATGGCCTGGCTTTCATATCCTATGTGTCTAAAACCTTAGCTTATGTCCTCAAGATAGATTCAAAATTACATTGTGTATATCACCCCCAGAGTTCAGAACAGGTGGAAAGGATGGATAGAACTATTAAGGAGACTTTGACTAAGTTAATAACAGAGACTGATGGTAACTGGGTAAGTACTCTTCCTTTTGCCCTTCTAAAAGTCAGATGTACTCCTTGTGTGAAAGGAATTACTCCCTTTGACATCTTGTTTGGGTGACCTCCACCCCTTATTCCCCACTTAGGGGAGGAACGCCTGGCAGAAATATCTAATTACAGACTTTTACAGTCATTGCAGGCTCTGCAAAATGCTCTGAGCCAAGCACACAGACTAGTGCAGGAGACTCATGAGCCCAGTCATCCCTCACTGACCGCTGAACAGACAGATCTGGAACCTGGTGACTGGATTTGTGTCCACAGACAGCAAGCACCTAACCTTGAACCAAAGTGGGCTGGTCCATATCCAATCATCTTGCTGACTCCAATTGCTGTTAAAGTTGCCAGATGTGCCCACTGGATTCACCATTCCCAAGTTAAGAGAGCTCATCTGGACCACATTCCTCAAACATGGATGGTAAAAAGAACAGACAATCCTCTCAAAGTAAAACTGATAAAAGAATCTTAATTCTTATGTTCTCCTTCTGGATAATAAAAACTGTAACTGGGTACAGCTACTGAAATCCCCTTGAATCATCCCCTGATAATTGGGTGTTAAAAAGAACTTCAGATAGTAAGATCTTAGCCACTAACAATACCACTTGCCATTCCCCCAGGTTTCTGTTTGACCTTTGTGATATGTTTTCTTTACAAGTAAGAGTAACTATTCATGTCCCATCTCCTCAACCCTGGGAATATGGAACTCCTAGTCCTGAGAACTGCAAAGTGTACAAGTTTGTGGATGCCCAGCAGATGGGAGTCCAGACTGTAACCATGAAAATGAATGGCATTATGGAACTTGGGGTTGTGAGACATTTGCTTCCTGGATCGGCTCAAAGGACAAATGGATTTCCTTTCAGCATGGCACTCCTGGTATAACTGTGGGAAAACTTAACTTGCTCCATTGATTCTTTAGCCAAGGTAGTGTTACAAAACTGTTGAGGGCTAGATCTTGTTTTTATGCAACAAGATGGTTTATGCATGGGATTAGGTGAGAAATGTTCCTTTTATGCTAATCACACTGGAGTTGTCAGAGATAGCATTAGATTGGTCCAACAACAAATTAATGTCAGAGAACAAGAACTTATTTATCACCAGAATTGGTGTGAGTCCTTATTTTCCTGGTCACCCTGGCTAACTACATTGTTAAGTGCTGTTGCAGGGCCCTTGATACTTATTCTCCTAATATTTACCCTTGGGCCCTGCCTCCTAAATGCTCTTGTAAGATTCATTCATTGAAGGCTCCAGACAGTTAAACTCATGATAATAAGAAGCCAGTACAATCAACTTGTGCTGATTAAAGAAATACCAAAAAAAAAAAGAAAGCTTAACCTAAATAGGTCAAAGAATTAACCTTACTAGCAACAGGAGTGGGGAATGAACTATATTAGCAACTTCACCTAAGTTACTCTATCTTGCTCAGAATAGCTTTCTTTTTTTTTTTTTGTCTTTTTAAAGCAGTGTCTCCCTGTAGCCTCAGCTGTCCTGGAACTCACTATGTAGACCAGGCTGGCCTTGAACTCACAGAAATCCACCTGCCTCTGCCTCCTAAGTGCTGGGACTACAGGCGCACACCATCATGCCTGGCTCAGAATAGCTATTTTAACAGTTACCTCTTTTCACTTATGGAAAATATTTAAAAAGAAACAACAGCCTTGAGTTCTAAGAAATAGCTCAATCATAAACCAATGGAACGTGCTAATCTCAGACATTCTACATTTGGCTAACTGCTTGCTTTTGCTTCTGCAACTCGCTTGCTATTTTAGGTCATCTTGACACAAAGTATAAGACCACCCTGTTATTGTATAACCACCTGGTAACTGCTGATTTCAGCTTTCTTACTCTACTTGTTATGGATAGGAATTTGAATACTTTTAAAATTGCAAAGTTGATTGCCAAGTTATATGACTGTATCACTTGTCTGTATAATGATTGGTTGTTGATTAATAGATTCAAAGTTCTGCTATGTTGTACAAACCTGATTGGTTCACAAGTGCCCTGTTTGAATAATATATCTGTAATCCTATAAAAACTCTGACCCAACAATGATCAGGGCTGCATCTAATCCTGAGATAGACAACCCGAACAGTCGAAATAATAAACATTTACCTTGCTACTTTTCTTAAAGTGGTGCTGGTGATTTTTTTGTGATGTCTAACAATGTCTGTGATGAGATTTTTTTCTGGTTTGAGTTTTTATGGGACTTGTGTGTGCTGTCACTGTTGCTGTGAGTTCATATGAGTAACTGACCAGGTGTTTGGAAAACTCTATTTCCTTGTGGTCACCCACCACCTCTAGCTCTTTTAATCATTCTACTCCCTTTTCTTCAATGATCCCTGAGCCATAGCAGGGCAGAAGTTTGATATAGGTGTCCTATTGTGGGATAACTTCTCTGTAGCCTCTTGTTCTCTTCATGTTGGCCAGTTGTGGGTTTCTCTGTTAACCATCATCAGTTGCATGAGGAAACATCTCTGGTAAGAAATGAAAGATACATAAATCTATGAGTACAACAATGTTATTAAGAGTCAGTTTAATATAATAGTTCTTTATTAGAAAACTAGTAGTAGGCTTTCCCCTATGTCCTGTGACCCCTTTACCTCAGCTTCCTAAGTCTGATATCAATGTCAGTTATGGCTTCATCCTAGGACGCAGACCCTAAATCCAATTAAAGAGGTATATTTATTCCCATGATATTGGTGCCACTGTTGTAATGTTAGGCATATGCAGTTTATAGGATTTATAGCTGGGTAAAGATAATGGACAGGTGTTTCTCCTGAGTTTGGCAGTGATTTTGGCCTCTGGTAATGCCTGGTTTTTTTTCTCCTTTATTTCTGGGGGGCCAAAATACATGTTATTTTGTTCTTTGTATCAGTACCCTTCAATTAAAACTTAGAAATAACGGCTACCACTTACAAATTGTGATGTGTAACACAACAGCATGAATAAGGACTAAGCATAGTGTGTGTCCAAAAGGTAGTGGCCTCATCCTCTTTTAAAAGTTTAAACCACATTTTCTTTCTCTAGTGTGTAATATGGATAGATTTAAATTGCTTCCACCCACCTCTACAATTAGAGAAGAAATGGCAGCTGCCATGCTTCACGTGTTTACTTACAAATTGTGATGTGTAACACAACAGCATGAATAAGGACTAAGCATAGTGTGTGTCCAAAAGGTAGTGGCCTCATCCTCTTTTAAAAGTTTAAACCACATTTTCTTTCTCTAGTGTGTAATATGGATAGATTTAAATTGCTTCCACCCACCTCTACAATTAGAGAAGAAATGGCAGCTGCCATGCTTCACGTGTTTACCATTTCAAAGTTCCCCTTCTTTCTAACCAAATGAATTATCATAAAAATAATTAAAAGGAGAAACCTGACCAATTCAAAAGTTTATAAGAAAAATTATACCTGACAGAGGGCTTTGCTCCTTGGTTAAAAGGGGAAAAAATAAATCTAGAAAGGAAGGGAGGAGAATTGTTTTATGTCATTTTATAAGTCAAAGTGAGGACAAGAATAAGTGCTGTTATGGCAATTTTCATTCCGGTTGCTATTTTGATTGCTGCAAATATGCTGGGAATGGCAACTGCTTTTTGAAATGGCATGTATTTATGATTGATAAAGCAGCCAGAAAATCTGGGAAGCCCCAAAGTCAGTAGGGTTTTTCTCTTTAGAATTGGGTCTATGAAGCAGCCACAGCAGAATATATGGGGCCTGGGGCTGGCATCTTCATACCAAAGGCAGATTGTGGCCATCATTTGTTCAGCCCAGCTGCATGTCAACTGCCTACCACTGCTGCAACAAATGACAAAAAGGAAATATGTATAATACATCACTGCTCAAAAGCTTAAAAACACAAACTTGTTATTTGTGTTCTGCAGGTTAGAAGTTCAAGATGGATCCATAGGATGGCACTTATTCTGGAGGCTCTAGAGAGAATCTACTTCCTTGCTTTCTCCACCTTTTAGAGACAGCCCAAATTCCTTGGCTTGTTGCCTACATCACTCTGACCTCACCTTCTCTCATGGCAGGCTCTGTCTTACCTTTACTTTCCTCCTGTTTATAGAAACACTTGTGATTACATTAGGCCCACCTGAGTAATGAGCCTTAAATTAGGCACAACTGCTAAGTCTCTTTGGCAGTGGAAGATGGTGGATTCATCAGTTTCCAGGACTAAGAAGCAGACATCTTTATAGGTAATTGTTGAGCCCACCACAAGCAATTTTGCCAAAAGTTCATGATCATTCTTGCTTCTCACATAGTCTGAGGGTGCGAAACTGGTGCTGGCATCAGAATTCCTTATTGTAAATCCTGCTTCAGCTCATGCCTGGAGAGACACCCCTATCTGGAGGTGATGATTATCTAGTCCTTCAATGTTAATCATAACCACTACATCTCACATTGTGGTTACATATTAACAGATGGGGGTCAGGCTTTGAGTTTTAGTGCCCAACCAATGGTAATTCTTATTATAATTATTGTTATTATTCTTAGTTTGGATATTTTGTTTTTCATTTTTGGACAGGGTCTCCCTGTAGCTCCAGCTCACTTGGGAATCATTATGTAGACCAGGCTTGCCTCAACTGCACAGAGATCTCCCAAGTGCTTGGACTAAAGGTATGCATCACCATTCCTGAATCTACTATTATTCTTCTTCAACAAAGAAAAGACAAGATAAAGGTATGACTTACAGGGTCAAGATTAAGAAACTGTTAACTTCATTTATTTGTTTTTATTGCTATTGCCTTGTTACTTTTGGGATACACTGAAAGTTATCTGACGTTAGAAGATCAATTGTTAGTTTCATAAGCCATAAAATCATTCTGTTTCCACTGAAACTTCTATAGAAGAAATTGTCCATTCATCCATCATTCATCATCTCTATTTTGATTCAATAAAGTTTCCTTCTTTTTAAATAATGTGTATTAAAAGTATATATTAATGGATTTTGTTCATCCTGTCATTTGTGTTATGGTCTATTGAGTCAAGTTAGTGTCCCCAGATGTTCCTCAGTTCAAGTTCATCCACTGAGTTCTGGTCAGCTTAACTAGAGTCCATCCCTTTAAGAAGGTCAGCTCTTCTGGGGCTGGAGACATGGCTCAGTGTTTAAGAGCACTGGCTACTCTTGGAGAGGACCTGGGTTCTAATCCCAGCACCCACAACGCAGCTGACAACCATCCATAACTCCAGGTCCAGGGGATATGATGTCATCTTCTCACCTCCATGGGCACACAGATGCACTTAGATACATGAAAGCAATAGACTCATACACATAAAATTTAAAATAAAATAAAATATTTTTAAAAAGATCAGCTCTTCCTCACCCAGCATTAATCAGCTGCCAATAGTTTTTTTAGTTAAGATTGGGTCCTGTTGTCCATTTCCACAATTCTGTGCTGGAGTTTTGTCTACTCGAGGAGTTTGCATGGGTCCTGTGCATACTGATACCATTGTTGTACGTTCATATGAGTGAGGTCACCAGGAGGCTGTAAGACTTTGTTTCCATGTGGTCATGAGCCTCCTTCCCTGGTTCTTATAAATTTTCTACTCTCTCTTTCACAATGGTTCCTGAGTTCTCAGTGGGTGCATTTTAATATAGAAGTCCTGTTCAAGGACCCACAATCTGAAGACTCATATTCTTTATGCTTTGGCCATTTGTGTCTGTTTGTGTTGCATGAGGAAGCTTCATTGATGAGAATCGAGAGATGCTTTAATATTCTCTCTATTCCTGTACCACTGTCTTTTATGAGCCTTAGATGTAGAGGTTCCATTGTAGATGTGTCACTGAAGGTTGGGCAATCTCTGACACAGACAATCTCTGTGTGTGACCAGCTGTGAACTCTGTAATAGTCTCTGTCTGTTTCAAAAGAAGATGCTTTGATGTGTGATGACTGGGATACCTGTCTGTAAATATAAGGATCCATATTTAGCATACAGTAAGAAATTGTGTTTATCTAGGGATGTGAGAGACTTGGGGTTTTCTCTAAGATCTATGATCTCTCCAGTCATATGTGTTTTGTTATGTTTACAGTGCCACACATGAGTTTCCTCCTTTTGAGTGGCTTTAAGTTCAGTTAGGTAACTGTTGATTACCCCCAAGATAAAAGTGCCACTACCGAACCAATGTTTGCTGTGCCCATCATTGTTGTGGTTATATTAGGCCTTAAAACTGAAGTTGGAATGTTGATTGCTGTTCTCCCTTAGCAGCTTGTATTGTGCTGTCCAAAACTATAAGAGCTAGCCTTCAGGGAGGTGGCTTCCAGGTCAGTTCCAGTCTCATTGCTCCAAATCCTATGTCCAAAGTATGTCCTGTGTTCAGCAATAGGGTCTTACCTTCAACTTCTTAGAGGCATTCAAAAACTGTGGCAATAGGCTGTGTAATTTCAGAATTCTCTTGGAATACCCTGGGCTACAACTCAAAGAGAGGTTTCTCCTGTCTGGCACTCTTTCTTGTTATGTAGCATTTAGCTATACACATTGACTCATGTAGAGCTGTCTCCTATGATTCCCCCTTCTCTTGAGCTCCATCTTCCCTTTTACTGCCATAAATTATTGGATAAACTCTCCCTCTTCCCCTCCCATCGAAATACCCACATTTTACTCTTTTCCCTTTTGGTGACATCTTTCTACTACTGTCCACATCTCTCTGGTTCCTAATTTCCCTTTACTTTCCTGGTTATTTTCCATTTTCCTGACTCCTAAAGTTACATCAGGATATATACTCACATATAAGGATTTAGTGCTAGGATCTACAAATGAGAGAGACTATATGTTGTTTGTTTTTCTGAGTTCATGTTACTTCACCTAGTATAACTATTTTTGGTTCCATCTATTTGCCTGCAAAATTCATGATTTTGTGGGGCTTTTTTGTTTGTTTTTTACTTTTTTACCACAGAGTAGAACACCATTGTGTAAATGCACCACATTTTCATTATCCACTTGTCAGTTGTAGGGCACTTAGGTTGTTTCCATTTCTTAGCTATTGTGAAAGAGCAGCAACAAAAATAGATGCAGAAGTATTGCTTTAGTAAGATCAGTTCATTGGGTATATGTCAAGGAGTGGTATGACCAGATCATATCAAAGGTTCATTTTTACTTTTTTAAGAGTTCTCCACACTGCTTTCCATAGGAGTTGCATAAAGTTTGCAATCCCAATAAAAGTGAATGAGCTTTCCCCACATCTTCTCCAGCATTTGGTATCATTTCTTCTCTTGATCTTAGGCAGTCTGATGTGGGAAAGATGAAATCTCAAAGTCTTTTTAATTAGCATTTCCCTAATTACTAAGGATGTGAAATACTTTTTAAGGTGTTTTTTAGCCATCTTTATTTCTTCTTTTAAGAAGTCTCTGCTCAGATACATAACCATTTTTTAATCAGGTCATTTGTTTTCATGATTTATTTGTTTCTTGAGTTCTTTATATATTCTGGATGGTAAACCTCTGTCAGATGTGTTTCTGTGAAGATTTCTCCCTTTCTGTGGGTTTCTCTTCACTTTTCTTGGTTATTTCTTGCGCTGTAAAGAAGCTTTCTGATTTAACGAGGTCCTGCTTGTTGATTGTTGATCTTAATTCCAGAACAACTGGTGTTCTATTTAGAATGTCCATTCCTACACCTATGTCATGTAGGGTACTGCCTATGTTTTATTCTAACAGTTTCAGAGTTTCAGGTTTTTCCTATTGAGGTCTTTGATTCATTTAGGATGGCTTTTGTGCAGGGTGAATGATAAGGGTCTACTTTCATTCTTCTGCAATTGGAGATCCAATTTTACCAGCACCATTTGTTGAAGATGCTTTCTTTCCTCCAGTGAGTGTTCTTGGCCATTTTGTCAAATATCTGGTGGCTGAAATTGCATGTGCTCATGTTTGAGTCTTCAATTAGGTTCCCTCTATCTACATGTCTTTTTGTACTCGTACCATGCTGCTTTTATAACTATAGCTCTGTAATATAATTTTAGATTTGATATGGCAATTCCTCCAGCATTGTTTTGTTTTGTGCTCAGGGTTGCTTTGTCTATCTGGTGTCTTTGTGACTCCATGTCAATTTTAGTAGTTTTTTTTTCTAATTCTATGAAGATAGTGATGGGGATTTTGATTGGTAGCATGGTCATTTTTATATTAAATCTTCCAAACTATGAACATCCTTCTATCTTCTGGTGTCTTCCTCAATCTGTTTCTTCAAGGATTTAAACTTTTCACTGTGGAGATCTTTATTGTCTCCAATTAGATTTATTCCCAGATATTTTATTATTTTATTTTATTTTATTTTGAGGCTATTGTTAATAGGAGGTTTTCCATGTACTTTTTCTCTCATTGCTTATTATTGATATATAGAAAAGCTACTGATTTTTGTAGAATGATTTTGTAACCTGCCACTTTGGTGAAGGTGCTAATCATTTCTAGTAGTTTTCAGGTGAAAATTTTGTGATATCTTATGTATAATATGTCATCTGAAAATAGAGATAGCTTGACTTCTTCTCTCATTAGTACTCCTTTAATTTCCTTCTATTGTCTTATTTATCTTGTTTAACAAAAATGCACATTGGATTTTGTCAAAGGTTTTTTTCCGGATCTCTTGCGATGATAATGTGATTTTTGTCTTTGAGTCCATTTATATGCTTTGTAAAATTTATTGACTTATGGATATTGAGCCATCCTTGCATCTGTGGAATAAAGCCAAGTTGATGCTGGTGGATGATGTTTTTAATGTGTGTGTGGTTTGTAAGTATTTTTTTAGAACCTTTGCATCTTTGTTCATTAATGATATGGGCCTGTAGTTTTACTTTGTGGTAATGTCTTTAACTGGTTTTGGTATTAAAGTAATACTGACTTCATAGAAGGAGTTTTGGAATTTCCCCTCTGTTTCTATGTTTTTGAATAACTTAAGTAGTATTGGTTATAGATATTCTTTAAATGTCTGTTGAATTCTGCTGTGAATCCATCTGGGCCTGGGATTTTTTTAGTTGGGAGTGCTTGTATTATTGTTTTCATTTTGTTATACGTTATGGGTCTGTTTAAGCTGTTGATTGCTCCTTGGTATAACTTTGATGGTTCCCATGATTTTAGATATTCATCCATTTCTCTTAGGTTTTCAAATTTAATGGAGTGTAGGCTTTTAAAGTATTCCCTTATAATGTTCTGAATATTTGTGTTGTCTGCTATGATGTTTCCCCTTCCATCTGTGATTTTACTGATTTGGATTTGCTCTTTCTTTCTTTTTTTAACAGAGCTGGTGTATCTTATTCATCTTTTTATTTATTTCTTAATTTCTTCTTTGACACACTTATCTTTCAATGTTGTTGTTCGATATCCATGAGTTTGTATGTTTATTAGAGCTTCTTCTGATGTTATTTTAAGTTTTATTGCATTGTGGTCTGATAGAATACATGAAATTATTTCAAATTTTTGTATTTTTTGAGGTTTTTTTATTATGCCCCAGTATGTGATCAATTTTAGAGACACTCCCATGGGGTTAAGAATAGAAAGTGTATTCTTGGTAGATACCTGTTAGGTCCATTTGAGGTAAGATGTGTCTTAATATCCTGTACTACTGTTTTTATGAAATTGGGTGCACCAGAGTTTGGTGCATATATGTCCATGATTGAAATATCTTTGTGGTCAGTTGTTCCTTTGATCAGAATGAAATGACCCATTTAATTCTCTTCTGAAGAGTTTTAATTTGAAGTCTATTTTGTCAGATATTAGAACTGCAACCCCTGCTTGGTTTTTGCTTGAAATAGTTTTTAATCCATGCTTTCACTTTAAGGTACTGCCTATCCTTGAAGGTTTGAAGGGTTTTTTGCAGACAATTAAAAGATGGATTTTGTTTCTTAATCTAGTCCACTAGCCTATATCTTTTGACTGCAGAGTTCAGGCCACTGATATTTAAAGTTATTATTGCAATTTATGTACTGGTTGCTGTCATTTTCATTTCTGTTTGCATTCTTGGTCATATTTTATGTTTCCACAGTTATCCCTTCATTTAATTTCTTTCTGTTGCTCTTGGGTGTAGTTGTTCCTTTCTCCAGTCCTTTGTATTGCCTCAAGTATTATCTGTAGAGCTGGTTGGTAGACGTGAATTCTTTTAGCATATTTATGTGATGGAAGATTGTTCTTTCCCCTTCCAGTATAATAGGCAGTTTTTCTGCATAAAGTATTCTGGATTGGCATCAATAGTCATTTAGGACTTGGAATTCTTTGGTTGAGGCTCTTTAGGCTTTCATAGTTTGCACTGAAAAGTCAGATGTAATTCTGATGGGTTTTCCTTTATATGACATTTGTTTCAAATTCTTTTAAATTATCTCTCTCTGAACCAATTTGTTTTCTACTTTGTTTCTTCATTATCTTTAGAGGGTTCTCATTGTAGAGGTCTTCTATAGGACTGGTGATGTTTAGTGATGTGCTGCATAGCTTTAGTTTTCAATTTGACACACCTGGGTATAGGGAATCTCAATCGGTGAATTTCCTACTTTGGACTGTTCTGTGGCCATGTCTGTTGGGTATGTTCTTGCTTATTGACTGATGTGATGAAGTCTTGGGTTCAATGTGGGTGGTACCACCCATGGGCAGGTGGGCCTATGTTGTATAAGAAAGCAGGTTGAACAGGGGTCAGAGGAGGAAGCCAGTAAATAGCATTTCTCCATGTTCTGTCATCCTGATCCCGCCTCTAGGTTCCTGTCCTGAGTTCCTACATTGGTCTCCCTCATTGACGAACTGTGACCTGGGAGATGTAATCTAAATAAACCCTTTCCTCCCCAAGTTGTTATCAGTCAGAGTAGTTTATCACAGCAATGAAGAAACAAAGTAGAACATAATTTGTTCTCAGGAGTGGGGAGTTGGCTGTGAAGAACCTGACCATGTGGTTTGTTGGAAGAATGTAGAAGACATTGGAAGTTTGGGCTACAAAAGTAGTTGATTGCTGTAAGCAGAGCTTACCAGGTCATTCTAGTAGGCACCTGGAAGAAAGAGTGCTGAGAACAATGCAGTTCCAGAAGGAAATAGGGACTTAAGCAGCAAATGGGATATTTTTACAAAGAGTCTGACTGGAGACTGCCCACAGCCAAAAAGCTTGCCTGAAAAGCAATGGACTAATTTCTTTGGCAGAGATCATTTCAAAGCAGCCTAACATAAAAATGGTGGCATGGCTATTAATGTTGAATATTATGCAGACCTACAGTGAAAAAGAAAAATGGGGCAGAAAGAAATACAGAATGTGAAGTTTGGATTGAAAAAGAACACTGTGAAGATTAATGTTGGTGCCAAGGCACATGCTGAAGGAGAGGATCCCTTTGATAAGGAGAGTAAAGTGATTATAGACAGGCCTAGAGATTTGCACTTAAACAATGGAGAGAGTGCCTCCAGGGTAAGATCACACCCAGCTAAGCCTCCAACTTGCGACATGAAAGTACTGCTAAAGGGATTTCTACTAGAAAGCCACCAAAGAGAAAAGATTCGAAAGTGGATAAAGCAGGCTGGGGTCCATCCCTAAGTTGCAGCTAAACTTGGCAGTGTCCATCACCTGGTGCTGGCTTTAGAGGCATAAAAGATCCAAGAGTGAAGAGGTCATGTTAGGGTCCGTGACTCAGTGGTCTCTTCAGGAGAACAAATGCATGAGTATGGAGATGCAAAAATCAAGCAGAGTTTTATTAAATCAGCAAGCTGGGGTCGACCATCCTTCCAAGACACACAGGCCTGGTTGGAGTAACTGACCCCGAGGCAACTTCAGGTAAAGATTATATAGGCTCCCACAACCGTTACACAAAAGCCCGTGCTTATACAACCAATAGTTTCAAAGCAAGCATTTCACAAACCAATAGCTTCAAAACAAGAAAAAACAAATAGTTTCAAAGCAAGCATTTCACAAACCAATAGCTTCAAAACAAGAAAAAGCATTACAACTCCCTTCAGATGTCTCAATCAGGGAGGGATGGGTGGTATGTGCCTGGCGCGACCCTTCCCTGTTATCTTGTGTAAGCAGACATGCTTATGTGACACAACACAGATCAGACAGGTCAGGCTCCGGGGGCTGCAGCACTTGCCCCTATCTCCAGATGCCTGTGTCTCCAGGTGAGTTAATTAGTTACAAGCAGTAAATTCAACCAG
>NW_008332644.1:4457101-4462137 GCF_000622305.1 Nannospalax galili | reverse complement strand
TTAGTAGCCTATTTATTATGCAGGGACCAATTGTGACCAATAGCAGTAGGATAATTAGGGGTCCTGCAACAGCTGAGAGGAGAGTTGTAAACCATGATCTATGCATTAACCAAGACTCAAACCAGCTTTCATTACTTTCATACTCCTTGTGCCTCCTCTCCAGGTCTTTTTTTAACTTGGTCAAAGATTCCCTGACTGCCCCTGTCTTGTCTACATAGAAAAAGCATTCTTCTTTGAAAGCTGTGCATAGCCCGCCCTCCTTTAAAAATAGGAGCTCCAAGCCCCTTCTGTTTTGTAGCACCACCTCTGATAAGGAAGTGAGAGATTGCTCCAGGTCCGACATCGTTTGACGGAGCTGTTCCAAGTCCCTGTCAATTGCTAGCCTTAGTGTCATGAGCCCTTGCTCTCACATTACTAGGGCTGCGATTCCTGTCCCTGCTCCAGCTATCCCCACGGAGAAGAGAGTTCCGATGGTTAAGGCAGTAATGGGTTCCCTCTTCTTTCGAAGTGGACTCTGTTTTTCCTCCCAATAGGAGAGGAGGGATTCATGAGAGTGGTATGAAAGGTGGGGCAGAATGGCCACAAGTATACAAAATTCATTATTAGCATTAAATACAGAGGTGGATAGGGCTGGGGTGAGGCCCGTTTTTGAACAGAGCCACCAGCCCGAGGTGGGTATAATCCACTTTTCCTGCTCCCATGGGGTGTTATTGTATGAGGAGCACAACTGGCTTTGAGATGTTGGGACTGTGCCTACACATGTGCCAGAGGCTGAGACCTGAGCAAGCGTAAGTCCCCATGGTCTCCCGTCCCAATAGGTGGGATGAGAGTTTTGAGAGTATAGGAACTATTTATCCCGATAGCCTCATTAAAGGGTGGGGATCCTGGGTAGCACAGCCAACATGGGTCAGTGAGAGAGGGAGTGGTATGATTAAGGGTTTCTACTACAGCTAGCACCATCTCCCACATAGGGTTGCTGGAAGTCTGTGGTTTCACAGCTGTCCCTGGCCTTTCCGTGGCTGGGGCTGCTGATGTTGTTGTGGTGCCTGATGGCTTGAAGGTGGGCCTAGGAGACCCAGGCAGGGGAGGTTGGGGCCTCAGACAAGGGGTATTTAACACCGGGTTAGGTCCTACTGGTGACCTAACCACTGCCTCGACCTGGAGGTAGATCTGAAACAGGACCCCCCTCCATGGAGTCTGGTAGGGCATCAGGCCCCATGTCAGCCCATCTATCCACCGTTTATCATTTTTTTCTCTTTGAGGTAAAAGTGATTTTAACCTGGTTGGCCAGTGGAGATACTGTCCATTGGTTGTATGGAGAAGTAAACCTCATATCAATCAGGTCAGGGGAAACCTCCCATCTCCACTGCCCATCATTAACTTCCACACAATTCCATTCAGCACAGTAGAGTCTATCAGCACCCCCACACTTGCGCCTCCACCAACCTGTCTGGAAACCTGGACAAGCAAAGAACCCGTTTTTCTGTAAAGCTTGGCGTTCGACTGTGGATGATGAGTCAACCAAAGCCCGTTTTTTCATATGATATTGTTCCTGGTGGTTTTTCTGGGGGAGGTAATAAAATTGCCCCAGTAAAAGTTCTAAGTCAACATGCAGATCTGGCCACCATGTCCACAACGAGGCTGTATGGGAGGTGTGGTTCCATTCCTCATAGGCATTGCTGCTTCGCAGGATCCATGTCTGGAGTACTGGTTGGTGGGGGTTGATGTTCTGAGCTCCTGCTGACACTACTGTTCTCTGGAGGGCCCATAACATTTAGCTTATCAGCAGAAATCCTTTCATGTCTGGCTCAGATGTAGCTTTAAGGGATTAGCAGCAGGATTTGGTCGCACCTCTCAGTTCCTTACACCGAATTCCGAGTCTTCAAGGGGCAAGGCCTTCTGAATGTGGGTGTGGTGGACCCAGGGAGCGATGCTGTCAACCTTTAGGGCAGTGGGGGTGGTAAACAGTACAGCATAAGGTCCCTTCCATCTGGGTTCGAGAGTTTTTACTTTGTGTCTTTTGACCCAGACCATGTCCCCTGGGACTACACCATGCTCCACAATTGGGTTTTTTTTTCCTTCATAGTATGTTTTAATTAGGGGCCAAATTTCTTGCTGTACTTTGGCAAGGGATTGCAACACATTTAAATAGTCAGGGGCTGATTTCTCTTCCCCCGGGGGCTGCGCTCGCCGGGTTATGGGCGGAGGAGCTCTGAACATTATTTCAAAGGGAGTTAGACCATGCACATAGGGGGAGTTTCGAACCCTAAAAATGGCTAAGGGGAGGAGAGTCACCCAGTCACAGCCAGTCTCAATTACCAATTTAGAAAGGGTCTCCTTTAATGTCCGGTTTATTCTTTCTACCTGCCCCGAGCTCTGTGGGTTGTAAGCACAATGCAATTTCCAATCTGTCCCCAGAGCCTGGGCTAGTCCTTGTAGGACTTTACTAACGAAAGCCGGGCCATTATCGGAACCTATAGCCTCAGTGACTCCATATCTGGGGACTATCTCCTCTATTAATTTCTTTGCTACCATCTGACTAGTTTCATGCTTGGTTGGAAAAGCCTCCACCCATCCTGAAAAAGTATCCACCATGACTAGCAAATACTTGTACCCATACTTTCCTGGCTTTACCTCAGTGAAGTCTATCTCCCAACTTCTTCCTGGGGCCCTCCCCCTCTCCTGGGTACCTGTTGGGTGGAGCCCCTTTGGGGCTGGTCTTAGCTTTGCACAGCTCTCGCATCCCCCAGTGATCTGAAACGTGGCCTCGTTCTGGTGTGGAAATACCAACTGTGTGTGCTAAAAAAGACTGAACAACTTCTTCCAGCCTAGATGGGTGGATCTGTGTAGATTGATGAGCATGTATTTTCCTAGTATTTCTGGTAAGATCAGTCTACCTTCCCGGTCCCTACTCCAACCTCCCTCCCCAGGCTTTTCTCCAGGAGCTTGTTTTCTTATCCACTCAAGGTCCCGTGGGGAATAGTCAGGTCTGGGAGGTAGGGTGGGTAGTTCAGGTATGGGTACCTCTAGAGCTGCCAGCACAATGGGGTCTAAGAGAGCTACCCTCTTGGCCTCTGCCTCAGCAAAGTTGTTACCAATAGCCTCAGGAGTCTTTTTGGACTGGTTCCCAGGCACATGTATAACTGCCACCACCGTTGGCTTCTCCACAGCTGCTAACAGTCTTTGAACTTCCTGCAATTTCTTCAGCTCCTTTCCTACTATGGACCAGAATCCTCTTTCCCGGTAGATGGCACCATTAACATGCACAGTGCCAAAGGCATACCTGCTATCTGTATAAATGTTGGCTCGCTTGCCTTCTGCTCTCTCCAGTGCCTCTGCGAGAGCAATAAGTTCTGCCTTCTGGGCTGAGGTGCCAGGGGGTAGGACTGCGCTCCAAATGACTTCCCCCTCGTGCGTCACTACCGCTGTTCCAGCTCTTCTGGCCCCATCCCGCAAGAAGCTGCTTCCGTCTGTATACCAGTCCAGTTCACTATTTGGCAGCCGTGTGTCTCTCAGTTCTGCCCGTACCTGGATGATTTCAGAGAGAACGTCTCTACAGTCATGGATGGGGGTTGACAAGTCTGGGTCTGGCAGGAGAGTGGCAGGATTCAGGGTCACCATGGCAAAGAAGGTGATTCGAGGAGAGTCCAGCAGGAGCCTTTGGTAGTGGGTGAGCCTGGCGTTTGTCATCCATTTCCCAGGAGGGTGCCTGAGAATCCCCTCCACAGTATGTGGGGCTGTCACCCTCAGGTTCTGGCCAAAGGTCAGCTTGTCAGCTTCCTTTACCAGTAGGGCGATGGCTGCCAAGATGTGCAGGCATGACGGCCATCCTGAGGCCACTGGGTCCAGCCGCTTGAACAAGTAAGCCACAGGTCTCTTCCATGGGCCTAGTTGCTGGGCCAGGACTCCTTTGGCCACTCCCTTCTTTTCATCTATGAACAGAATGAAGGGCTTTTCTGGGTCTGGCAGAGACAGGGCGGGGTCCTGGAGAAGAGCTTCTTTTAATCTGTCAAATGCTTCTTGCTGTTCCTGACTCCACTTCCAATCCGGTCCTTCTTTGGTGGCTTCATACAGTGGATGGGCTATCTCTGCATACCCTGGGATCCAGAGTCTGCAAAACCCAGCTGAGCCAAGGAATTCCCTCACTCCCCGGGGAGAGGAGGGCACAGGAGTGGTCAGGATAGTCTGTTTTATGGCTTGTGTCAGCCATCTGGCTCCTTCTGCTATCTTGTACCCCAAGTAAACCACTGACCTCTGGTAGATGTGCGCATTTTTGGCACTGTCCCGATATCCCAGGCTGCTCAGTTCGGCCAACAGGTTCCTCGTAGCTTCCATGCACTCTTCACGGGTTGCTGTAGCCAGCAACAGGTCATCCACATACTGCAGCAGAGTCACATAGGGGTGCCTTTTGCGGAAGGGCTCCTGGTCTTGGCTTAGTGCCTCATTGAACAAGGTGTGAGAGTTCTTAAAGCCTGGTGGCCCTGTCTTCCCCCCTCCTGGTTCATGCCACTCAAAGGCAAACAAGGGCTGACTGGCTTCAGTGAGAGGGACGCTGAAGAAAGCATCCTTCAAGTCTAGGGTGGTATACCACACATGGGATGGTGGCAGGTGGCTAAGTAGGGTGTATGGATTGGGTACTGTGGGGTGAATGTCCTCTACTCTTTCATTTACCCTTCACAAATCCTGCACCGGTCTGTAATCTCCACTGCCAGACTTTCTCACAGGAAGCAGGGGTTTATTCCATGCTGACTGGCAGGGTTTAAGGATTTTTACTTCTAGCAGTCTATGGATGTGAGGCGCTATTCCCTTCCTAGCCTCTTCTGGCATTGGGTACTGCTGGACCCAAATGGGCAGGGCCATGGCTTTCAGTTGGACCACAACCAGGGGCAGGTGCTTAGTGAGGCCAACTCCCCCGGTTTTGGCCCAGGCAGAAGGGAACTCCTGCAACCAGGAGCTCATGTCTACCTGGCCCCCCTTTTCTAGAGCCTCTGGGAATAGGTGATATTCATCAGCCAGAGATAAAGACAACACATCTG
>NW_008332644.1:4455179-4456607 GCF_000622305.1 Nannospalax galili | reverse complement strand
GCACCTCTTAGTTCCTGTAGCTCCTTGGACTATGCTTGTGTGTCCTGGATTTAGAGGACCATGAGCTTGATTGAGACCTGAATACTGTGCCCCAGTATCTACCATGAACCCAGTGGGAGTCCCCTCCACGCACAGAGTTACTCAAGACTCGGGGAGGGGTGCCGAGCCCCATCCCCATCAGTTTCCCTCTCCATTCTCCCTTATAGAAATCTCCCCCAGATGGTCCCGCTTATGGAGTTTTCTCCTGATATTGGAGGCTGCCTGGTTAATAAAAGAGAGGACTACAGCTGACCTGTGTTCCTCTGCCTCTGGGTTTATAGGGGTGTATTGCCTATAGGCATCAAATAGCCTTTCCAGATACGCAGCTGGGCTTTCGGTTTCTCCCTGAACAATTGTTTTTACCTTAGCCAGGTTAGTGGGCCATCTTGCAGCCACCTGGAGACCAATCATCAGCGTCTGGAGGTAGACCTGGAGACGCTCCCTACCTTCTGCCGTCCCAAAATCCCAATTTGGGTGTGTGAGGGGGAATGCCTCATCGATGGCAGGCTGAAGGGTAGTGGGCCTCCCATTTTCTCCAAGGACATTCTTTCTGGCTTCATTCAGGATGCATTCTCATTCTTCTGTTGTGAAGAGGGTGCGAAGTAGCTGCTGGCAGTTGTCCCACGTTGGACAATGGGTGTGCATAATGGATTCTACCAAACCTATTAGACACTTAGGGTCTTCAGATAAGGGAGGATTTTGGGTCCTCCAATTGTAGAGATCGCTAGAGGAAAATGGCCAGTATTGATACTGCTGAACTCCACCTGGGCCACCGACCATTCTGACTGGAAGAACTGGCATGGGTCCTCCTGTGGTGGAGGATGGCGCTTCCCCCACTCGGTCCCTGTTTCCTCGAGATCTTAACTGCACCCCTCCCACCTCCCCAGCTCATCTATCTTCTCCTGTACAGGAGTCTGGGGAGGGGGCAACCACTGGATTCCCATGGGGACCCCCAGCTCCATCCCCCTCTCCATAGGCTGCCTCGGCTTCTCCTCCTCGTGGAGCTGCATAAGGTGGCAGATGTTCAATGGGCAAAAGGGGGGTAGAGGGAGGAGCTCTCGATGAGAACTGGCAGAGCACTAGGATCCCTGCCTCTGTGACTGGAGGACTTCAATCCTTCCTAGGTGACCATGATGGAGACTTTTAGTGGGCAAGCATGAGGCTTTCTCACCAAGATGGGCCTTAACCATGATGGGGGATCCTCTGCCAGATTCTCCCACAAAAGGATATAGGGGAGTTGATCCGGGTGGCCCTCTGGGTCAGGCCGGGTAATGACAGCCTTGACCTTGCTGATGGTGTCCAGGGAAAGGGACCCCTGGGTCGGCCAACCTACTCCAAAGGTGGGCCATTCAGTCAAGCAGAAAGTGCCAAACTTACCCTTCCTGATGC
>NW_008332644.1:4449232-4452663 GCF_000622305.1 Nannospalax galili | reverse complement strand
AGATATGGCTGTGACAGACCTGACCCCATTGTTTTTAGGAGGATTGTGGAAATGTTTGGGACTCTGATCTGGAAAAACCATTGAGTGCTTAGAGTTTGTTGCTGTGAAGCTTGAAACAGTTACTCTAAAAGAGTTTTAGATGATGGAGGCCTTGCTTCTGAAGCTTCAAAGGGAAGCAGAGAACTCTTCCATGATGAACTCTTGCTCCCTTGGAATCATAAGCTCAATTAAACTATTCCTTTTATAAGTTTCCTTGGTCATGGTGTTTCTATCACAACAAAAAAATAACTAATACAGAAATTGGTATCAGGAGTAAGATATGGCTGTGACAGACCTGACCCCATTGTTTTTAGGAGGATTGTGGAAATGTTTGGGACTCTGATCTGGAAAAACCATTGAGTGCTTAGAGTTTGTTGCTGTGAAGCTTGAAACAGTTATTCTAAAAGAGTTTTAGATGATGGAGGCCTTGCTTCTGAAGCTTCAAAGGGAAGCAGAGACTATCAGGGCTGTTTTGGAATATTTTGAATTGAGAATCTGTGGTTTCCGGTTAGCTAGGGCTTAAGACACAATTGTGATTAAAAAGAGCTGTGATTAAGAGCTGCAGAACCACTGCAGTGAAACCTTTGCTTTAGTGGGACAATTGATGCTGGGGCTGAAAAATCAGCTGTGAGTAACAAGAGACCAGCTTCACTGTGGCAAAATCTTCTTGGAAATATTTCCTCAGGGTCAGAACAGAAGCTATGTTTGGGGGGGTGGGAGGCAAGCCTCCAGCTCAAGCTGGAAGCATGACTTAGCAATGTGTAAGAGTCTTCTGCATTGTTCTAGTGTTGAAAGAGTGAAGGGATCACAGGGACAAAGGGAGGACCACCAAGGGCAGCAGCAGGTGTGGAATGGAGCCTTTGGGTGGCCCTCTGGGTCAGGCCGGGTAATGACAGCCTTGACCTTGCTGATAGTGTCCAGGGAAAGGGACCCCTGGGTCAGCTAACCTACTCCAAATGTGGGTCATTCAAGCCTGGGTCTGCAAGATGAGCTGTGTGTACTGTGGATGGCAGAGTCAGAGAAATGGAGCTACTAAAACCCTTTGGAGCCCAGAATATTGTAAGTGAATCCTACTTACCCTTCCTGATGCCGGTGCCCAATTTCAAGGCCCACTCCTTCACCTCTGAGAAGTGAGAGAGGATTAAACCTTTAGGAGTGGCCTGAGTCCGGCCCATGGTGGAGATCACAGAAGAGAGAGAAGGCTTTTAAAAGAGACTATGAACTTTTAAGTGTTTGGATTTTTTAAGGACTGTGGGAATTTTAAGGTTGTACTGTCATATGTTGTGATATTGTTAACATATCTTGGGAACAAGAAATGCAAAGGTTGTGGTTTAATAGTGATATGTTTGTGTCTCAAGTTGACAAGGGGTCAATTGTGCTGAATAGCTTTCATTGTCAACTCAACATACCTGGTTAGAGGGAGCCTCAGTTGGTGAATTGCCTCCATTGAACTGCCCTGTGGCCATGTCTGTAGGGCGTTTTCTTGATTATTGAGTGATATGGGAGGGCCCAACCCAGTGCCACTCTAAACAATGATGGCCAGTGGGTATGCTTGTGGACAGGTGCCTGTCATTGCCCAGTTTTTCTTCTGTGGGGGATGTGAATTTATCTGGGATTCATGCCTGGGACCACCTTATCCTTTCATGGGAGTCTTTCAGCAGCGAGCGCCCTAATGGCTCTTATTTGCTCAACCCGTGCCCGCGGGGCTTTCTCAGTGGCTGGAGAGAGGGATGGAGAGGAGAGGGAGATACAGATAGGGGGTCTTGTCTCCACCCGTGCGGGCAGTCAGGGTCCGCCAAGAGGACTAAGAGCATTTGGCTTACAACAGGGAGTAGCCCTGACCAGAAAATCACCAAGAGGGCTAAGAGCCTTTGGCTGACATCAGAGAGTAGCCCTGATCAGCAAAACCTCAATTGCTCTTTTGCCTTCAATGGTCCCACGTGAAGACTTAGACTGAGAATAATAGGCCACCCCTGGGCAGGTGGGCCTATGCTGTATAAGAAAGCAGGTTGAGCAGGGTTCAGGGGAGCAAGCCAGTAAATAGCATTCCTCCATGGCTTGTGCTCTAGCTCTTGCCTCTAGTTTTCTGCCCTGAGTTCGTACCTTGTGCTCCCTCATTGATGAACCTGGGAAATGTAAGCTAAATAAACAATTTTCTCCCCAAGTTAGTATTGCTCAGAGTATTTTGTCACAGCAATGGATAAACAAACTAGAACAGACGGGAATATACTATTTTGTTTTTTCACATTATTATTCTTTTGGTTGTAGTTTTGGCATTTTTTGTTGTTGTTTGTGATTCTTGTGTGTAGCTCAAGCCTTCCTTTCTTGAGTTGGGGTTTGGATGGGTCTTCATGAGCGATCACACAGTGACCAAATATTCCCCCAACCTATGCTTCAAAATACCTCTTTCATTATAAAAAGAAAGTGTAGTCATTTATTTTCAGATGACGGCATGTAGGAGTTTTATAGCAAATAAACCCCGAGATTTGTCTACTTCTACTTCATTTGGACCATCAGCCCCTAGTGAGAGTACTTTGAGGTTGGAAGCGCTGTCAATGGATCAGAGATTCCCAACTTTCTGAAGACTGTGACCTTTAGAAACAGAATGTGGAGCTTTAAATCCTCGGAGAAGGAGGAACATCTAAATTCTCCTAATTTATTTATTATTTATTTTTCCTTCTTAATACCGTAAATGAAAATGAAGGCAGATACTGTGCAATGTATACTGGGTTTTGTCTTGCTTTGCCTGTTTTTCTGTGGATTTTCTTTTTAACATCTGTGCATCTATGTCTTACTTTGTCAGAATTTTGAAAATAGAAATGAGGGAACTGGAGAGATGGATCAGTGGTTAAGAGCACTAGCTGCTCTTGCAGAGACCTGGATTCAGTTCCCAGAACCCTCATGGAGGCTAACAACTATCTGTAACTCCAGTTTCAGGGAACTAACATCCTCTTCTGACTTCCGTGGTCATTGCGTGACACAGGTGCACTTACACACATGCAGGCAATACACTCAAACATGTAAAATAAAAATAATAAATTATTCAAGCAGTAAATTCAACCAAGCAGTAAATTCCTCTTTCCCTAACAGTCATTGGTTCTTCCTTCCCAGTGTCAGAGAGCCACTGAGGCCAGACAGCATAAAGAAAGCCCTGATAGGCCATTGCATGAAGCTGTGAAGGTGAAACCTAGTTGGCAGTAGAGACCCTGTGAGACACATGCCAAGAAGAGTTTCATACAGGGAGTGGTACCATCCCCAAATATGGATGTATGTTTCACACAGCAAAGCTGGAGAAGTTGAGTCATCAAAGCCCTTTTGAAATAAAGTACCAGAAGTTGGACATGGAGCTACTGGATTTGGTGTTTACCCTGCTGGTTTTTTTTAAAAATCTT
>NW_008332644.1:4445128-4446247 GCF_000622305.1 Nannospalax galili | reverse complement strand
GCGTGACACAGGTGCACTTACACACATGCAGGCAATACACTCAAACATGTAAAATAAAAATAATAAATGAGGGGGGCTGGAGAGATGGCTCAGTGGTTAAGAACACTGGTTGTTCTTGCAGAAGACCCAGGTTCTAATCCTAGCACCCACAGGGCAGCTCACAACTCTCTGTAACTCCAGTCTCAGGGCATCCGACAGCCTCTTCCAACCCCTGTGGGAACTGCGTGATACAGGTGTACTTACCTACATGCAGGCAATATATGCCTACATGTAAAATTTTTAAAAAGAGAGAGATGTGTGTTGCATGCGGCAAAGCTAGAGAAGCTGAGCCATCTAAGCCCTGTGGAAGTAAAGTCCCAGAAGTTGGACATGGAGCTACTGGATTTGGTGTTTACCCTGCTGGTTTTTTTTAAAAATCTTGTTTTGGTCCAATATTTCCTCACTATACCTTTATTCCTTCCTTTTGGAGTGGTAACACATATTCAATTTTACTGTATGTTGGGAATATGTAATTTGTCTTTTGATTACATAGGGGCTAACAGTTAAGAGATTTCTCTGAGTCTCAGAGGAGATTTTATATTGCAGACTTTTGAATAGTGCTGAGACTGGTAAAGACTATGTCGACTTTTAAGGTTGGACTAAATGCATTTTGCATTTTACATGGTCATGAGTCTATGGGGGCCAGGAAGTAGAATGTGATGGTTTGAACAAAAATGTCCCCCATAGACTCCAAATATTCAAACATTTTGTCACCATTTGGTGGTGGTGTTTTGGGAAATCTTAGAGGTGTCACCATGTTGGAGGAAGCATGTCACTGGTGGTGAGTTAGAGAGTTCTTAAACATTGCTGAATCTCCAGTTGTGCTCCTTTGCTTTCTGTGCCTGCTTGAAGATATGAGTACTTAGTTTCTGCTCCTCCTCCAGCCATCTCTGCCACCATACCTCCCTGCCATGATGAACTCTTGCTTCCTTGGAATCATAAGCTCAATTAAACTATTCCTTTTATAAGTTTCCTTGGTCATGGTGTTTTATCATGGCAACAGAAAAGTAAATAATAAATCATGTATGAAATTCTCAAAAAATTAATTATAAATTACAAATTAAACCAACAAAATGAAAA
>NW_008332644.1:4425525-4443892 GCF_000622305.1 Nannospalax galili | reverse complement strand
AAGAGACTAAGAGTTCAAGACGCCACAGGGCAGAAGGAGCTGAGAAAAAGCCAAAAACACAAACTATTAAATGAAATTACAGTAGAAAACTTCTCACATCTAGAGAAATGAACATTCACGCAAAAGCAGTGTTCAGAACTCCAAACAGACAGGACCAGAGAACTTTTCCACAGCATATTAGTAGTTAAGATGTCAATAATACAAAGTGAAGGAACGGTATTAAAAGCTGTAAGGGGAGCTGGAGAGACAGCTCAGCGGTTAAGAGAATTGACTGCTCTTGCAGAGGACCTGGGTTCAGTTTCCAAGCATCCATATGGCAGCTAACAACTGTCTGTAACTCCAGGTCTAGGAGATCCGACGCCCACTGCTGACCTCTGTGGGTACTGCATGACAGGGGTGCACATCTATACTTGGAGACAATACACTCATAAAATAATCATAATAAATGAAATATTAAAAAAATAGACATGAGCAGCAGAAATTGGTTTTGAAGAGCACGCCTGTGATTCCAACACATGAGTGGTAAAGTAGGAGGATCAAGAGTACAAGGCTGATGGGCATGGTGGTGGTACATGCCTTTAATTCCAGGACTGGGCAGGCAGAGTCAGCCATATTTCTGTGGGATCCAGATCAGCTACAGTTACAGGGAGACTTTGTCTCAAAAACAAAACGAAAGTAAACAAAGCACAAAGAGTACAAGGTCATCTTCTACTACAAAGTAAGTTAGGCCAGTTTGGGCTATATATGATCCTATCTGAAACAAGCAAGTCAACACACACACACACACACACACACACACACACACAGCAGGAGTTAAACACAAAGGGAATTAATGGTAGGGTTGTTATGAGATGGCAAACATCATCCCTCTGTCAACAGGCCATAAGAAAACACTGGAACATTTTAGTCAGACTATCAAAGTTGGTAGAATGTGGGCAAAGAGCTCAGTGACTCTCAAAACAAAAAATGGAGGAATTGTTTGGAAAGGAGAAAGTGAATGTAAATGGTGATTAGGAAACTGTTTCCATGATTATGTTAGAAGAATCCCAGAGCCTGTCACTGAACCACATACAGCTGAGGAAGGAAGGAGAGCTTACCAGCACTGCTGTAGGATTGCAGTGTCTTCAAAGCAAGGGTAACCTCAGGAGATTTAGTTTGTTTTTTTTTTTTTCAGGGGAAATCAAGTTCAAAAATGTTATCCTATTTTTCCTCTTTCTTGCTTTGTTTCTCTACCACCTCTCCTTATTTAATAGCAATCAGCCCAAAGTACTGCCGTGATGAGGCTGGCACTGCAGTAAACGTGGTGTCATTAGGCCTGATTGTAATTCCATTTCTGCTCCTTAATTACTAGTTCTGTGACCTTGGCTGATTTTCTCATCTCTCAGGACCCCAGTGTTCCAAGGGGCTGCGTCGTCTGCTCTGTTGAGCCCTTTCTAGGTCTCGAGTTCCCCAATTCTCTGATTCTTTATTTCAAAGTCATTTTCTACCCTAATTTACATTCTTCAGTGTCTGTCTGTCACAAGCACAGCCCAGATAAATTTCTAAGATCTTCCCATCTCCAGAATTCATAACCTATAGAGGAAACTGGCTTAGAAACCTGGAATAAATGAAGATCTATTGCTTAACTGGCTTAAATTGAGAGGAGCTACCAGGAGTTTTTAACATGGCCTGCCTGCTCCTTAGTGAGTGGAAGCCTCAAAGCACCTTGGGGCCAGCTGGGCACTGAAATGTAAAGTTGATACTTTCATGTGAGGCTCTGAGCTGATGAATTATTTATTACCATCAGTAGGCATATCTCAGAACTAGCTTGATTTACTGTTTATATTTGTAAGAAAAAAACAAAAAACAAAAAACATTTGAGGTCAGGGTGGCACCAGGAGAGTTGGCTGCCAGTCTTTCCATTGCAGAATTTACCAGACAGAATTTCCTATTTGCTTAACATGGTCCATGGTGAGACTTCAACACTGAATGCTCAGACATGTGATTTGGTGCTACATTCTTTTTATGATTAACCAGGTTCCAGAGAGTGCTATGTAAACCTGGGTGCTCATTTTATTAACATACAGTTTGTATACTTTATGGAAGATAGCACAAAAGGCCCATTATTTCCTACCACATTGCTAACTGAGGCTGCTTGGGTGAGTGCTAAGGAGATTATCGACTAAAATTTCCTCAGAAGCTCCTTTTCCAGCACATGAATAGTCTTGCCAATGACATTATAATAAATGCTCCTTAGCACTTACAGATCTTTACTAATGCTCATCTTGACTATTTCTGAGAGACTTTCGGACCTATAAAAGGTGAGGAATGGTAAACAGGATGCAAAAGGAAAGCACTTCATCCCTGCTTTTCCAAACGTAATGTGCGTACCATTTGGCATACAGGCTGATCGTAGTAACTAAAATCCATGCTGTGTATATTAGTGACTCTGGTTAGGAAGTAAGTCACCAAGAATTTAAGTTTAAAAATAAAAAATTTATACTTGGACGAGGTTAAAGACTGCAGAAGAGATTTATATAGAGGATCAAGAAGGACAGAAATGGTGGTAAAATATAAAAGGATTAATGTGGAGATAAGTCCTATGGGCAAGAAAAGAGGTTTTTAGAGCAGGGCTGGAGAATTATCCCAGGATTTTGTTAGCGTGAACAGTCTGATTCAGTAGTTCTAGAGGAAGCCGAGGTTCTGTACCTCTAACAAGCTGCCAGGTGATATGATGTAGTTCAAGAGCCACACCTTAGGTAGTAAGGAAGATTCTAGAATCTTCATGCTCCATCAGAGTGAACGTGATCTACAGATTAATTGAGGATGAAAAATTTTATATTTATTAACTATAAAAATGGCATAGTTTTGTACCTCTAGAACTCATGGAACCCATAATATTTTATTTCTATCTAGATCTATATTAGTAAAACATTAAGTGGCTTAAGGATAAATACTAAATAAATACTGTATATCTGTTCATCACAGTAGCAAAAATCGTAGCATACATATGCAACCTATGTACAGAAAAGGGCTGATAGAGAGTAAACCTGCATGTTATCCCATTTAGACCAGTTAGTCTTGTATTGGCAGGATTTTATTTCAATAAATATTTATATGCCAAAAGATCCTATATTCCAGCTTTATAAAACTAATGATGTTAAAGTTTCCATATTAGAAATAAGGAAGTCAGCAGCACTCTAGGTAGAGATTTCCAATGGTCTCGGGAAAGCATCTATGCATTTAACATCCATCCACAGAGGAACCTCCCCTTCTTTCTAAGCACTGATGTCCTTCAGCATGCCTTTCCATACATTCATGTCTAATTGTTCAGATGTGTTAATAATGTCAATGGAATATTTTCCTCTATCATAACTCACACTACAACCTCAAAGAGATTTCCTATATACTTGTCTTTATTCATTAGGTGTTGATTTTATCACTGACCAGTCAAGGTGTGTTAACGTTATTTTTCCAATTTCCTGTGTCATTCATGTATTGGATGTTTTGATCCTAACTAAATCTGTTGCTTAGCAATGATGACATAATGATGACAGAATTCCCAGCAAACTTCCATATTGCAATTCTCTGAGTGGATAGCAATAAACTATCACAACAATATCTCTTACAATGATCACTTTATGCTCTCTCTTTATAGTAAGTCCTTGTTATTCAGTTCAGTTACTGTAAACAATAAGAGAAGATTGACTCCTAAGAAATCATCAGTAAGCTTGATCTATTAGTTTTAAAAACCTTGGGGTAAGTTAGTTTAATTGGAAAGAGAGGATACAGACAAGAATTTTAAAAAACGCTATGGAGAGGCAAAGTTGTTAAGATGATGCAGGTGATTAGGCACACAGATAAGGGACTTGGGGAGAATAAGTGTTTCTCTTTTTGAGAGAAAAAGAGGCAAGGAGATCAAGTGCAAAAAGAAAGATTGAAATGAGGATAAAAGTTGAAAGTGTCATTTTCTTTTACTCAAGTGTCTTCCTTAATCTTTGTTGTGTGGTGTATGTTATTCACACTATAGGGGGCTTTCACTAAGGACAGTAAAATAGCATATACCCCTCAAAGCAAGTCCACTTGCTAGATTTACTAGTAATGGTGAGTAGTGTGGTGCAATAGTGTAGTGGCAGCAAAGAAAAGGACATTTAATTAGATGGCCAGAAACCTAGACTCTAATTTTTTACATGGTTTTTATTGCATTTGTTTGTTGTGGGGTGTGTGTGTGTGTGTGTGTGCATGTGCACTCGTGTGTGCATATCATGATATGTATATGGACATTGGAGGAGAACTTGCTGGAATCAGATCATTCTTTCTATCATGTGGGTCCTGGGGATCAGATTTAGGTCATCAGCCTTGGCAGCAAGCACCTTCTCCTGTTGAGCCATTCTGCTAGACCAGAAAACTAGATTTTAATGCTTAATTTTTCACTGGCACATTGTGCTAAAATGAGTGACACTCACCATCTTGGTTTCTGAACTGAGAAAGTTGTGGGAAGCTGGTATTCTAAGAACTTTTAACCCAATCAAATCATTGATTAGATTTATGAGAAATTATTCATCTAATAATTTAAAAACTAATGAGACTGGGATATTTAGGTTAATTGCTCAGTGTAGTCTCTTCTACATGAGAATCCAAACTGAACAGAGCTATATGCATAAAAACCTCCTCCTCCTCCTCCTCTTCCTCCTCCTCTCCTCCTCTTCCTCTTCCTTCTCCTCCTCCTTTTCCTCTTCCTCCTCCTCTCCTCCTCTTCTTCCTCCTCCTCTTCTCCTTCTTCCTCTTATTCTTCCCTAGTTTTATGAAATCCATGACCATATGATTATCATAACATTGCCGCTTTAAGTGGTTAGAACATAATGTCATTATTTAGGTCAATTCTTCCTGAAGTTCTAACTTAATTCTAGGGCAGCATTGATCATCCTAATCTTAGCTGCCATGTAGAGTCACATCTAATTTGTGCTTGGTAAGTCCTACTTACAATAGATGCTGACTGAGGGCATGAGCGATGGGATTTCCACAAGGAAGAAGGAGCATTTCCCTGGATCTGTTTGTGAGCTGTTTTGTGGATGGTCTTTCATTGCTGTTTGGAAGCCTTGAGGGTTCCGACACTACACAGCACCAAATGGCATTTCCAGCACTTACCTGGCAAAGGCAGCTCTTCATCAGCAATACTTAAATAACTTTTTCTTTCTGAGTGAACAGGCAGAAATGAGTTGTTGGGGTCTTGAATTCCACACCTGAGGATGTTATTTCCAGAATGATTACTGGTTCTGTTTTTGCCATATAGTTATCCCAAAAGCTGAAGAAGAAAATGTTATTGCAGACACAAAACATTTCCAGAAGAGATGTTTTTCCCCTTTGTGAATATAATGCTACTGTAATTAATTCCATAGCAGCCATTACTCTTTTCTGTTAAAACTACATTGGATTTCTATGCAGCAAACCATAGGATAGTCTCACAGGTATCGAAAACTGGACTTCATATATATATATATATGTATGTGTGTGTGTGTGTGTGTGTATTATTTACATGTGTGCTCTTTATAAAAAATATGCCCTGCTTTCTCGTTTTCTTCTCATTGTCAATCACAATTGGCATTTGCACAGAGAAATTGCACCTATTTCTAGTTCACTGAGTGTCCCAAGGAACTGAGGGGGAAATGTCTTTTGAAGAAAGGTGAGTGAGTCTCTCCTGTTACTCATAAAATAGACTCAATGATTCCTCTTTTGTATCAGTCATTTGTTAGCAACTGTATTGACTGTGTCCTACAAGGTTTGTCTTTTCTCCCACTGCAATACAACTCAGTTGCACAGAAAGCATCTGAAGACACAGTATGATTTTCAAAAGTATTTCTACATGAGAAATTACTAGAGACTAGAACACATTTCCAATGACCAAGTTTGCAATCAGCAATTAATTAACCATACATAGAAATGTCACTTCAAGAAAAGCCTTTGTCAATATTCTGAAATGTCTTTTATAGATTTGTGATTAACTTCTAATTATAGACTAATTACCCTCTTCATTATCATAGGGGATCTTGGGTGTTGATGCAGAACCTCTAAATGATGCCAAAAAGACAAATGCAAATGGAATATGCACTGCATTGCCTAGTGTGTTTGCTTCTCATGTGAACAAAGGAAAAAGGATACAGTCCCAAAGTTACCTCAGAAGCAGAGCTGGCAAATGAGAACTTTGGCATCCAAATGCAGTGACAGGATTTTCAGCTACTATGAAAATAGCTTCAGTGAAATTCCAGACTTTACTACAAAGAGAAGCTTATGGTGATTGAGAAGGAGAAAAAACGAACTTTGTTTTCAGACAGCAGCTGCTCAGGAGTGGGGGGTGTGTGTATGCGTGTGTGTGTGTGTGTGTGTGTGTGTGTGTGTGAGAGAGAGAGAGAGAGAGAGAGAGAGAGAGAGAAAGAGAGTGAGAGAGAGAGAGAGACAGAGAGACAGAGAGACAGAGAGAGAGACAGAAACACAAGAGAGAGAGACAGAGAGACAGAGAGACAGAGAGACAGAGAGAGAGACAGAAACACGGACAGGGACACAGTGCCCACATGTGGGTCAAAGTTTACCAGTGAATGAAAAGAAGAGATGAGATACTTGCTTTCTTAGACAATGAAACTTTTCCCTAGAACAGAAGACAATGTTTTCACTAGTTAATGAGAACCATTCAGTTATATTTGGTAGCTAATTTCTGGTTGCATATCTTAATCTTCTACAAATGTGTTTCATAATCCACTCCTGATCTATGTTCTAGAATTCTGAAAATCATTTCTGGATTCATTTAAGTCAACTAGAAAAAGAAAGCATCCAGCCAGGCTGCACTTGACCAAGAACATTTCAAAGACCTTCCACTTCCTTGTATCTCTGAGCATTGCAGTGAAAAGGTCCACAGAAAGTTAGATGCCCACTCATTCAGATAGTGGAGCTGAGTCTCCCCAAAAGCAGGGTTTCCCAAGTCTGATTTGTTTTGTGTTGTAATTGAACAACCACTACAGCTTTGTGTCCATGTTAGATACCCAATAAGATTTTTGGATTAAATGTGTATGTCCTGTTTTTGTTATTTGATATTCTAAAATAAAACACTATTAATAACACACACACACACATATGCTCCCATATATGTCCTGTTTTGGTTATTTAATATTCTAAAATAAAGCACTATTAACAATACACACACACACACACACACACACACACACACACACACGTCTCCCAGGCCTTATGTTCTAAGATTTAAAGTTTTGTCTAGGGCCTACCATCATTTTAGGACCTTCTTTAAAAAATAATTGTATTGATTCTTTAGGAATTTCACACACTGTATTTTGATTATATTCAGCCTCTTCCCCATCTCCATCCCCACTTCGCTATTCTCCTGACTTGATAGTATCCATTATTATTGTGTTCTAAAAGCCTATCCAACTTAATTTGTGTTTCCAAATACTCTTCCATGTCAGTGCCTCCCCTGGTGCCTAGTAAACCTACCTGGTATCACACCTGTAGAAAACTGACTCGCCTTGAATCATGAATAGGAGATGTGAAGGAGAAGTAAAGGCAAGAGTAATTAGCATTATAGACAGGGAACTAGAAAAAAGTCAGAGCAGGGTAATTTTCAAATGTTCATATGAGAGTCCATTCGAGTTTCTTGACAAGGGCATCCAAAAGCATCCCTCTATTGGGTTTTTCCTCATTTTTCTTTTGTCTTCCAAGGCTGGACTAGTTGGCTGAGAAGAGTAGCTAGATACTCAGGTAAGGGTCCAGTGACCCTGCTTGGCACTTCTTTAATGAATGAGCACAACCATCAACAAGCCCAATTGTGACTATGTTTAGTGATCAGGCTCAGCCAAAGTCATGATGATGCTAGTTATTTCATGCAGAAGGGACTGCTGTATAGCATCATCTTATTAAAAGAATATGGAATTTAAAAGGATTTGGTGCTAGGAGAAACATATGAGGTAGATCATACATTGTTTGTTTTTCTGAGTCTGTGTTACTCCTTAGAAAAGGACTTTCTTTTCCCCTTAGAGACAAGAGTTAATACAATTTTGGAGTCTTTTAGATAGACCTACTGAAGAGGTACTCCAATTGCTTCACCCTGTATCACTGTTCAGCATGGAAGAAGCCAAGGTGGTCTGTGTCCCTATTCCATATTGGCAATTTGGGTAACCCCTTCAGAGGATGGTGTGATAAGAATAGGAGGTAGAAATTGGCTAGGCAGTTAGGGTAAAAAGACCCCAAAGAAATGTAGCCAGTTTCTTGACTAAAAGTCAAAATGTCCTTGGGCCTCTCAGCAACATACTCTGTTCCAAAGGCCAAAATGTCAAAAGTATTTAGGAGCTTGTATCTAATCCTTAAATGATTTTAAGAGTTATGTCTTCAGAGGGGGGGGAATGTTGGAGGGGAGAGAGTAGGCATGGATATGATCAAAACAACATATATGCATGTATGAAATTATCAATAAAGTTTTCATTAAAGTTAAAAAAAAAGAAGAGAGAGACTTCAAATCTTGTTTGTCTGGAATACTGCAGTGCACATCTACAGCTGAGGGAGGAAAACCAGCTATTGTTTTAGCCTAAAAATTAAATGATGGCTAAATTTGTTTTCTCTCCCTATCTAGAGCCTTTTAAGAGGGAACTGATTCTAGTCACTCCAACAGCTATCAAAGTGCCTAAAAACAAAGTCAGAGTCCATCACTCTCAAGTCCAGCTTTGGCAGACAAAAGGAAAATGAGGAGGAACCCAATAGATGGATGCTTTTGGAAGTCCTCATCAAAAAATTCCAATGGACTTTAATTTGGACATTTGAAATTTGCCCTGTTCTGACTTTTTTTTGTTTTCTGTCTAGAACTAGTAACAATAACTACTCTTGCCTTTACTTATCCTTCACATCTCCTAGGCACCAGTCAAGGACCTTCTTTTCTCCCTGTAGTTAAGAGTTATGCAATTTTGGAAACATTTAGATAGACACACTGAAGGGGTACCCCAATTGCCTTACCCTGCATCCCTGTTCAGCATAGAATGAAGCCAGAGCAGTCTGAGTCCCTATTCCCTGTTGGCAATTTGGATAAACCTCTTCAGAGGGTGGTATAATAAGAATAGGAGGTAGGCCGGGCATGGTGGCGCATGCCTTTGATCCCAGCACACAGGAGGATCTTTGTGAGTTCAAGACCCACCTGGTCTACATAGTGAGTTCCAGGACAGCTGTGGCTGCAAGGAGACCCTGTTTCAAAAAGACAAAAAAAAAAAAAAAAACAGAAAAAAAAAAGAATAGGAGGTAGAAGTTGGCTAGGCAATTAGGGTAAAAAGACCCCAAAGAAAAGTAGCCAGCTTCTTTCTTGGCTAAAAGTCAAATTTCCCTTGGGCATTTTAGCAATGTACTCTGTTCCAAAGGCCAAAAATGTTAAAAGTATTTGGGAGCTCTTATCCCTAAAATATTTAGGGTTACCTCTTCAGAGGGGGAATGTTAGAGTGTCGATAAACCCCATAAATTGAACTGGTCCAGACTATAAAAATGTTTAGTCTATCTGTTGGAAGACCCACTTTTCCAGTCTCACTGGTCAATTACCTGGTGATAGAACCACTCCCAGGAAGACAGGTTTACCTTAAGTTATGTTAAATAGATGGACAGATACCTGGTGTGTTAACAAGGAGCTAGCTCAGATCCCTGCAGAACTTCCAGATCAGCCACAGTCATATTGAGAACACCTGCTCTCCAATTGTTCTCATACCTAGACTAAATCTATACACCCTGGGAGAGGTGTATGATTTCTTATCCACAAAAACAGAAGGGACCAGGACAAAGATATCAGCCACCCTGGCAGTCCTAGTAGGAATTAGTCTGGTGGCATCAGTAGCAGCCACTGGACTTGTGCCTAGAGGTCTGGGACACACACTGATCTCAACCCAGCATCTCTCCCAGGAAACAGAGGACCTCAGGCAGGAACTCACCGTGACAGTGGAAACTAAAGCCTAGTCAATCCAGATTTTACAACAGCAACTGTCCTCCCTAGCTGAAGTTGCCCTCCAGAACAGGTGAGCCCTGGATCTATTAACTGCAGAAAAAGAGGGAACATGTATTTTCTTGGGTGAAGAATGCTGTTACTATATCAACCAATTGGGTGAGGTCAAGCATAATATAAAATGCTTTCAACAGGTGGCCAAGGATCTTTCACTTAAAACTTCCCAGTACCAGCAGTCACCTCAATGGGCTAGTTTTACAGGAATGACACCCTGGCTTTTGCCCTTACTTGGCCCCCTGCTTTCTATTACTTTGGTGCTAAACATTACTCCGTACCTCTTCAGATATTTTCAGGGCCAGATTCAACAACTAACTTATACTAATTTTAATCAGCTGCTACTTTCCTTCCCTCCACACATATACAAGCACCTGTCAACCATTGAGGACCCTGTTCAGACGCATGAGGGGGAAACCCCCACTGTCTAACTGATCCCTAACCCAGCCTCCCCCACGTTGACCATGTTCAGCGGGAAGCAGCAAGATGATAATAGCACCCCCATCCTATAACACAAAAGGCTGGAATATTAGGGTTCAGATCTGCAGCAACACCCTCCCCAGTGCAACAGGATTTCATGGTTTTGCAAGCCCTCTGAAAACACAGGAACTAAGTTAGTGGGCACCCTGACCACCTTCAGACAAGATAGATTCCCTACACCTATGACCCAAGACCCAACTGCTGCAAGAGCTGTTTCAACACAGCCTGCTTCCCCTTTGATAATCTTAGAAGACAAACAGGCCTCTGCACCCCAGACCCACTGATGTAGGAGCTTTCTCAGTATAAGCTACTTCCCCTTGACAAGTTTCACAATGTATAGACCCCTTATCATATGATCCAGATCCTGGCTGATGGAAGGAGGTGATTTGACAGACACTGTTCTCTCCTGATAAGCCCTGGGCTTTCTCTCACTTGCCTAACTTGTTTAAATTTATTTTCCACCTTCTGCATCCCCCAAACCCCCTATAAAAACCCCCAGCCAACAGCCTGTAAACTGACAGCTCCTCCATCCTGAACTACTGGACTGTCCAGTGTGTTTTCCTTTCCAATAAACTCTATCCCAATGGGGGGGAAAAAAAGAAAAGAAAATTGACTCTCTCTCCCAGCAGCTATTAATTGCCAATAATTACTCAACTAGGACTGGGGCTTCCTGCCTACCTCCCCCCTCCATGCTGGGTTTTTGTTTGTTTGGGCCTTTGCAGGACTCATGGGTGATGCCACAAGTGCAGAGGGTCAAATGTACAACTGCCCTGTTGTGTTCAGAGAACAGTTTTCTGTTCATCAATCACCATGGTTCTCCTTCCTCCAAAACTTCTACTAAGATCTCTTAGCCTTGGGAAGACAGGATGTGATATAGGTGTCCCATAAAGGGGTGAGTACTCTGCAATCTCATATTCTCTGTGTGTTGATCAGTTGTGGGGTTCTGTTAATTGTCATCTGCTACAAGATGCTTTCCTGGTGAAAGATGAAAGATGCATTATTCTATGAGTTGTTTTAATACAATGTACATTTGGCAGAATAATATCACCAGGTTCTCCCTTACAGCCTCTGACCTACCTAGCCACATGGTTTTGGGCCCTATTAACAGTACTAGATATGGTTCCGTCTTATGAAAAGGGCCTTAAATCCAATCCAATCACCAGGCAGTTGGTTTCTCCCATAACACTTGTGCAGAAGTGGGCAGATCTTGTCAGGCCAGTCATTACTGTAGTCACAGAGTTTACAACTAATTAGGATTGATGATTAATTTTCTCTTCTGGTAATATGTATAGTATTTTCTGGTACTGTGACAGCTAGCCAGTAGAGATAAATCTTCAAGGTCAGTGCCTTGATGTTCTTCATGTCTGTGTGTGTGTGTGTGTGTGTGTGTGTGTTTTCACCTAGGTAGTGTCTTCAGCAAAAAGATCTTACTGTCAAGTACTGACAGGTAAGAAAGAGCAATGGCTAGCAATAGTCAGTATTACCTGAAGAGCTATGGGACAAGCCTAATCAAAAGTCAGAGTCCATTCCCAAATGCTCTGTGTCTGTTTTGAAAGAGAAAGAGGTTTGGAAAAGGGTAGAGAAAACATTAATCTTGACATACATATTTTAACTTAGAATCACATCACTCATGAATATAAGGGGTCTGAAATGGAAAAAAAAATCACTTATTGAAATGCAAAGTAAGTCTATTTTAGTATTTCATCTGATCCAAGTCAGAGATAATTGCTCAACCATGTTTGTTGATGCTTTTTTTTCACAATAGCTAGGAAATGGAAAAAAAAACTAAATGTCCCTCGACTGATGAATGGATAATGAAGAAGTGCTACATTTAAGCAATGCAGTTCTAGTCAGTGGTAAATAAAAATGAAATCATGAAATTTGGATGGAACTAGAAACTATTATACTAAGTGAGGTAGAACAGACTTAGGAAAATAAGTGATGGATTCCCCCTCTCATTTGTGGATCCAACTCCAAATCCATGGGTGCAAGTATACATCCCGTGGTCATGCAGGAGCCAGGAAAATGGAAAGGAACCATAGGGGTCAAGGGGAAGGAGGAGCTTGAGAGAGGGGATGATAGAAAACAGGTGTCATTAAGCTGGAAATGAGGGGCAGGGCCAGAGAGATGGTTCTGTGGTTAAAAGCATGGGCTGCTTTCACAGAAGACCCAAGTTCAACTCCCAACACCCCCATGGCAGCTACAAATTGTCTGTAACTCTAGTTCAAGTGGATATGATGCCCTCTTATGACCTCCACGGGCACTGCATGACATGGGTGCACCTCAATTGCCTCCAAGAATTTTAAGGATTCTATTTCTGAGGACAGAACATACTTTGGACACAGGACTGGGAGCAATCAAGTTGGAAATGATGATTATAGATCAATGACTGTATTTTATTCTGGTAAAGCTGCCAAACCCAAAACTGTAGGCCATCCCTACTATCTTCCATCTGATCCCAATAAGCCAGATTTCCTGACTGAAGAAAGCTTGTCTGTAGTCATCAATTGGTTAGTTTGAAGATAGATGTCATTCTGAGGATTCATGTGATTACTGACACAAATCACTACTCTGATAAGAGTCCAAGCAAATAAATATGTGTCTTATTTAAATGGAGCTATTTTACTAAACTGATATCTCCTTTTGCATGTCCAACTAGTCCCAATAGTTTCACTTAATTGGTCTCTTAGTAGTATAAATTCTCATTTGAATAAATACATTAAAGTTTTTCAAAAAATGGATGGAAAGCCTCCTCCAGGAAGACTAACCTCCATAGTATCAAAAGATACTGTGCAAAACTGCCAAGGGAGAAAACCAATCCATGATCTCATCCAGAGGAAAAGTCTATGAACCACAATAACAGGTCCAGCAAATAATCTCTAATGGTGAAATAGTGGCACTTTGATTTTGTGGGTAATCAACTGCTGTCTAGCTAAAATTAGATCCACTCAATAGGACGGAACTGATGTGTGATATTATAAACATAGCCAATCACACATGGCTGAAGAGTCTAGAGAACAACCTAATTTTCTTGTATTCCTGACCAATGTAATTTCTTACTGTACTCAAAATATGTATCCTTATATTTATGTACAAGTGTACCTCACACCACTCATCAATGAAGCCTCTTTTTACAACAGATAGAGAGTATTATAAAGTTCCACAACTGGTCAAACATAGAGAATAAGTCTCTGTAAAGTGTCCAGCCCTAAATGACAAATTTACAATGCAAACTCTTCACCTAAGGCTAGGGAACATAGTGGAACAGGGGGCAGAAAGAATATCAATACATGTCTCAACTCTTACCAGCAAAAATTTCTCATGCAAGAGATAGTGATTAACCCAGGAAATAACAACCGATCAAAGTACAGAGAATAAGAGACTGCAGAGTGCTTAGCCCTGAATAGGACACCTCTGCCACCCAAGTCTCAGGGACTATTGCAAAAGAGAGGGTGAAAAGATTGTAAGAGTCAAATGTTGCTGATGACCAGAAGGAAACAGTCTTCCAGACAACTTAGATGTTACTAAGAACAACTTATAGCGATGGTGGCAGCATATGCAACATGCAGCCAAGTTCAAGCTAGACAAAATTCAAGCATACTGGGAGGGTTGGTAGAATGCAATGATATAAAGGGGGAAAGGAGAATAATAAAGTAGAAAAGACTAAATTAGTTTGGGAATGGGAGGGTAGGCTAGAGGAAGGAGTATATGGAAAGATAACTAACACTAAAGGCCTTTAGAAAAAGCCCCTATAGAAGCTGCCCCTATAGAAGCTTCTCTAAGTATATGTATATACATTACAAAAACATATAAAAAGAAATTATAACAGGAGGACATTGCCTCTTAGTATAGACCATAGGCTAACAAAATAAAGCCATAAAGTGAGGAATAGACTCCCTTTCTTGAAGCTGTTGATCAGAGATCCTACAGATGCTCAAACACTACTGGCCAATGTTCCTGCTCTTGCTTCCCCACCAGAACCTGATGGTAAGACCCTGTTGCTGAAGACACTACACACATAAGAACAAACAAGGAGAAATCAAACTGGTGCTGACTCAGGGCCTCATTTCTACTGGTTAGCATTCACAGTGCTGGAAGGTGCTATGCATGCAACCTGAAGGAAAAAATAATTGTCAACACTGCCTAGCTGTGAATACTATGAAGTCCAACAACAGCTGGCCTGGCAAGACATGCACACCAGTGTAATAGTGGCAAGAGTGTTATGGGAGTAACCAACCACTCTCTAATTTGGACTTGAGGTCTGATTCACAGGATGGAGCTCATACATGATGTTGATATCATGTTTAGGATAGACAGGTCACAGGGCATAGGAGAGAGGTTAATACTACTTTTCTACTAAATCATAATCATATGATAATCAACTCCTAACGACTTATGGTAATACCCATAGATTAATGAATCTCTTAACACTCACTAGGCAGATGGTAATCAACACAGAAATCTAAAACTGGTCAATGTGTAGGGATCAAGAGGCTTAAAAGTGTTTATCCCTGAATAGGACACCTATATCAAACTTCTGCTCCCAAGGCACATTGTGGAGGAGGGGGAGGAAAGATTCTAAGAGCCAGAGGTGGTAGTTGATGCCAAGGAAATTGAGTTTTCCAGATAGCTGGTCAGTTACTCATATTAACACAGTAATGGTGACAGCATCCACAAGTCCCGTGTAAGCTCAAACCTTACAAAATGGGAAAGATGGAAAGAAACCCAAACCCTACCTAAGGAACTTTCTGCAACCAATGGCTACTGAGAGGTAGAGAGTCAGTCTCTTTCAAGGATGGGACATTTGGGCGCACAAATCAGACTCTGTAGGAGATTATATATATAAATTGGGCTAGGAGCAGTAAGAGGAGGTGCGGATAGGGGAAGGGATCTAAGTACCATCAAAGTATACTGTATGAAAGTTGTAAGAAATTCAATGTTTTATTTTAGAAAAGAATTGGGGAAGTGGATAAGAAACCTTACACTTAGCTGGGGAACCATCTTAAACTGATAACTACTGGGTGAGGGAGAGTCAGTTTTCTTTAAGGTTGTGACGTTAGATAGGGTAACTACGCTCTAGTGGACAAACCCACCCTGAAGGACATAAATTTGACTCAACAGGTCTTAATATATATGATAGAGTACATGAAATCCAGCCGGGGCGGGGGGAACACTATAAAAGGGATGGAGGTAGGTCAGGGGGTCAAAATATGATCAAAACATATTGTATGGAATGTTTGAAAATTCCATAGAAAAAGAAAAAAGAAACAAAATAAAAGCACTCATTTCTGCAACATTTCCATTTCCTCTGCCCCATCCCTCACTCTTTCTACATACCTCTCAAAATAACAATCATGGAAAGGGCACTCAGAATGAGGAATGAAGCCTGTTATGTCATCTGGTCCTGAGAGGAGAAACATCACTAGGAGAAACAGAATAGAGCTTTAAAAGAAAACCATCAGACAGGAAATATTAGATTTTCTTCTTTAATTTTGAATCTTCAGAGAATGAAATTGGCAGGGTGTAGAGGAAAGAGCTTATGCTGGTATACTGTAAGCTGTGGCTGCTGTTACCATGAACTTTGTGGGTTAAAGCAACACAACTCTATTATGTTACAGTTCTGAAGATTAGAAAGTCAAAATTCATTCCGTAGGCTGAATACAAGGTATTGTTAAGCTGCGTTATTTCTAAATGCTATAGTGAAGAACTTTCTAGCTTCTAGAGGTTACCCATTGCCTCTACCCATAGGACATCACTCTGACCTGTCTTTCATAACTCCATCTCCTACTCTGACCCTCATGCCTCCCTCTGATGAGGACCTTTGCATTATCTTGGTCCTTTCAAGCAATCCTCCCTGTCTGACAGTCTCTGTCTGAAAAAACATCATTGCATCTGCAAAGCTATTTTTTCCATGTCAGGTAGCTACATAGTCACAAGTTCTGAAGACCAGGACCTGGACATATTTAGGGAATCATTGTCACCACACAATGAGTTTCCTTTAAATGTTATCACTTAGGAACTCTTCTGTGTCAGGCATTGTATCAATCACTTTACATATTATTTTATTTAACCCTCACAAAATTCCCAATACATCAGTGCATTTTCACATATGAGGCATTGTAGCTTAATAACATGAAGCCACTTAGTCTTGGCATGATGGTAATTCTGGTACAGCAGAAATAAACTTAAATTTGCTTACCAGCCTATCCTATATTCTTGTTTGCCATGCTGGTGAAGCCTGTTACTGGCAGTTTAGGCACACAGGAGATTCTATAAATGGTTAGACATTATTGTAAGCATAATAAATGCTGTTACCTCAAAGACATATGACTTTACTGAATTTTAGGTTCCTCATAGAATTACACAGTTATATCTCCATTGACATGACAAAAACCCATGGAATTCCAGTACTTACTCAAGAAGTTGAACACTGTCCTAAAAATCACTTTACAGTTTAGTGGAAACAAAAATTTATTCAGGACAGAATACATAGACTATGCCATTGAATGCTAATTCTCATCTCTTATTTCTTCTTTAAATTGTAAATTCTTTAGGCTTCATCTTGATTGTTCTGATGTGTCTTAGTGTTTCTCTCACCAGAATTTAACCCATGTTAGTAATTCCATGTAACATTTGCCAGGTTATCTGACTTAATATGGGACACTTCTGTTCTACTACAAGGCAATTGCTTAGTTCTGTCTCTTCAAGTGGATTTCTCACAGCTAAATTATATTCTGAAGAAGCACAAAATAATACTCTTCAAGAGACAAATGGATTCCACAAACTTGAGATGATCTTTCCATGGTTTCTTAAGCCTGTTTCTCACCATGTGGAAAGAGGGCATTGGCACGGAGAGAGAATGCATGAGAGGGTGGGCATGGGAGAGGGGGAATGGACCTTGCTGCTGACACAGAGCTCTAAGGGCAGGGCAAAGAATTGTGAAGCACATGTCTAATAATCAGCAGATGATCACCTTCATGAGTATACTAACCTACACTGTGTTTGTTCTCTGTGCTTTGGGAAGGGTTTCCAGAATTTCATAGGGCTTATTTCTAGCACATTTTTACTCCTACTCTTTTGTATCATCATTTCTTATTATTTTCCTTGTTTATTTTCTTGAAATATCATATTTTCCATTAAAAGTAATCTTTGCTATAAAATAAAGTGAAACTAAGATATGTTGAGGTTCTTTTTCCTTTTCTCTTAAAGAATGTTCCGTGCAACAAAAGTTCCTCAGCCCAAACCTCTTAAAATGAGGCTTTGCTGAGAGCCCTGCTGCCCTTACAATCCCTCACCAGGTCTAGTAATTGAAGCAGCATCATCATATCAACCTCTGCAGGAGCACCATGATACCACTGATGGAGCACTTGTCAGGAATTCACAGCAACCCTGAAAATTTAATCTAAAAATTCCATAACAAAGAAATATTGAGAAAAGAAGTTTATGAGACAAGCAAAGAAAATAGTCTTCTCAAAATAAGAAATAAATATGGCTTAAAATTGCTTAAAAGGTGTTTAACATTCTTAGCAATAAGGAAATTCAAGTTAAAACTACTGTAAGATTTCATCTTACTCCAGTCAGAGTGGCTAAGATTAAGAAAACAAATGACACCAAATGCTGGTGAGGATGTGGGAAAGGGGAGCCCTCATTTAATGCTGGTGGAATTGTAAACTGGTGCAACCACTGTGGAAATCAGTGTGAATACTTAAAAAACAAAATAAATCTATCATATGATCTGGTTATACCACTCCTTGGCATATCCCCGAAACTCATCCTATTTCAGAGATACTTGCTCAGCCATGTTTGTTGGTGCTTTTTTTTTTTTTTTTTTTTTTTAATTTTTTTGAGACAAGGTCTCCCTATAGTCCCAGGCGGCCTGGG
>NW_008332644.1:4423250-4424700 GCF_000622305.1 Nannospalax galili | reverse complement strand
CAAGATTATTATCTGAAATGGAAAATTTGTCATTATGATGACCTAATAGGTCTGTATGGTCTAAATGGTTATTGTTCACAATGAAATATTAGTCTCATAGCGAAGATGGTTTCTGGCTAAGAATGCTTTTTGATTCTTAACAAAATAAGCACAAAACCAAGCAAAAAAACACCTACAGTGGCTTAAAGACGGTGATTCACTTACCTCCAACCACAAGACTAAAGGTGTAAACTATCAATTTTGGTACAGCAATATAACTTTAAATTTATTTTCTTTCTCTTCATGGTCAGAAGATGATTGTCAATTTTCAAAAATTCATAAGTACATTCAATATAGAAAACACAGGTTTTACAAGTTTGTTGCTGCTCTTTTCACAATAGCTAAGATATGAAAGCAACCTAAGTGTCCCTCAACTGACGAGTAGTTAACAAAAATGTGGTATATTTACACAATGAAGTTCTATTCAGCCGTAAAGAAAGATGAAATAATGAAATTCACAGGTAAATGGATGGATTTAGAAACTGTTGTAGTAGGTGAAGTAACAGACTCAGTAAAACAAACAACGTGTGTTTTCCCTCCTATGTGGCTCCTAGCACCAAATTCTTTTAAATTCCAGGTCCTTTTAATAAGAAGATGCTATACAGCAGTCCCTTCTGCATGAAATAACCACCAGTGTCGTGACTTCGGCTGAGCCTGATAGCTAAACATAGTCACAATTGGGCTAGCTGACGGTTGAACTCATTTATTAAAGGAATGCCAAGCAGGGTCACTGGGCCCTCACCTGTATATCCAGCCACTCTTCCCAGTCAACTAGTCCAGGCTTGGAAGACAAAAGAAAAATGAGGAAGAACCCAATAGAGGGATGCTTTTGGAAGCCTTTGTCAAGAAACTCCAATGGACTTTCTACAGAACATTTGAAAATTGCCCTGTTCTGACTTTTTTCTAGTTCCCTGTCTAGAACTTGTAATGCTAAGTACTCTTGCCTTTACTTCTCCTTCACATCTCCCATTCATGATTCAAGGCCTTTCTTCTCCCCTTAGAGACAAAAGTTATGCAACTTGGGAATCTTTTAGATAGGCCCACTGAAGGGGTACCCCAATTGCCTCACCCTGCGCCCCTGTTCAGCATGGAAGAGGCCAGAGTGGTCAGCGTCCCTATTTTCTATTGGCGATTTGGGTAACCTCTTCAGAGGATGGTGTGATAAGAATAGGAGGTAGGAATTGGCTAGGCAGCTAGGATAAAAAGACCCCAAAGAAATGTAACCAATTTCTCGGCTAAAAGTCAAAATGTCCTTTGGTCTGTTAGCAACAACCTCTGTTCCAAGGCCAAAAATGTCACAAGTCTTTGGGAGCTTGTATCTAATCCTTAAAAGATTTTAGGGTTACCTCTTCAGAGGCAGGAATGTTGAAGAGGAGGGAGTGGGCATGGATTTAAGCAAAATACCTTATAT
>NW_008332644.1:4407449-4422843 GCF_000622305.1 Nannospalax galili | reverse complement strand
TTTTTTTTTTTTTTTTTTTTTTTTTTTTTTTTTTCTTCAGTTTTATAATTATGTATACTGTTTATCTGTTCCAGAGCTTTCTATATGTTGTTCCTGCAGCTTAGAATCCCCACTCTCTTTACATTTCCAGCTATGGTCACCTGAACAGACTCAATTTAATGTGACTTCCATAGGCAACCTGTTCTTGTAATGCCATCACCCCCTTTGTAACTCCTATTAGAAGATTTCATCTTCATGGCACCAGTGAGATGTCTCAACGAGTTAAAGCTCTTGCCACCAGCCTAATGACCTGAGTTTGATCCCTGTGCCCCACTTGGCAGAAGGACAGCTCCCACTCCTCCAAGTTGTCCTTTGACCTACTCTCTCTAAATAAATAAGTAAATAAAGATATCTTCATGAAATTTAAAAAAAAAAGAAAACACAGGTTTTTTGAGACCTCCTCAGGAAATTTCTCTTTAATCATTATTGCCCAGATTTGGGTGAGAAAACTCCAATGGCTAGAGGAGAAGCTAGCGGAAAGATAGCCACATTGGCTTCGACAATTCCTAATTTGTCACCAGAAGCCAGGCAGATCATTGTTCAGCTAAGTGGGGTTATATTAGCAAACAAGAGGGAAGGAAGATGGATACTGGGCAGGCAAATAGTGATTTTCCCTCCAGGTGGGGATTCAAAGAATCTGTTGCTGCCACTAACATTGCTGTTGTTCTTTTTTCCTTCTTTTACTCTCATAGCCTAGTCTTGAAAAGCTGAGGCATAAACTCCAGGTAAGGACATATCCTTAAAAAAAATCTTTTTGTGGTTGGATGCTAACTAGTTCCTGCAACAGAGTATTAGTGCACAAGTTTTCAAAGGCTTTCTCTCCAATGATCCAATAGAGATTCTGCTCCATAATTAAGTGCTTTATAAAGAGGTAATTAAAATACACATTCCGAAGCCTCTACCAATGGAGATTCTATGTCTGTGCTTAGCAGAGAATTCTGTTCTTGTTACAATTTTTAGTGATGCCTGTGCAAACACAATTTGTAAAGCCTTGGATGTGGAGAGGATTAAGTCTGAGGATTATGGAAAATAAAGAGCATGTCAGGACTTTTTTTCTCCTCTCTCACCTATCCCCACACTGAAATATTTTCTGTTCAAGAAAACCATGGCAGAGGCTCTTGTTTGTTGTGCTAAGGAAATAAATGGACAGTCCTGCATCAAATGTTTGGAAGCGGCAGTAGAGGGATGAAGAGCTAGACCTTGGTGAAAACACTTGTATGACAACAAGGAGGGAATGATGGGGGTCAGCTGAGAATCACATATCTGGCCAGTATGACACGGACAGCCAAAATACATTTGCAAAATTTGCATTACCTTCTCAAGGATTACCAAAACATAAACCTGAAGAGTAGCATCAAGGAAAGACTATGATTCCTGGATTAGATAGGATGAAGATTTAGATTATTACTAATTGGAAATACAAGGCATATCCCCCACTCCCTTTCTGAGGTCTAAAGTATAGTGATATTTAATGATTCAGCAGGGAAGAAAGAAAACGAAATGAACACTGAATGTGAAGGAGCCTCTTCATACTTAACACGGAGAGCAGGATCATTGAGCCTGTCGGTACTGGTGAAGAAACTGAGCTGCTTTTGAGACAAGATCTTTTCTTCTAGATTTTATGTTCTCATGACAGCATTTACATTCCCACCTGTGCTGGTTTCCTTTCACACCACAGACAGAACAACTTGAGGGAGGAAAGGTTGTTTTGCCTCATAATATTAGAAGCTTCGGTCATCATAGCAGGGCTTTAAAGTAGGATGGAATGACTTCAGGTAGTGGGAGAATGTGGCAGGGATCCTTATAGCAAGTCTGGACCAGAAAGAGGGAAAGCTAGACGGAGACAATGCTAGGTTATACCTTCAAAGATCTAACTATACTGGTATGGCCTTACTTCTTAAAGGCTCCAGATTTTTTAATAACAGTGTTACCCGTTAGTCAATGGCATGAGGCAGGAGGGCACATTTCAGATTCAAATCATATTTACATCTCTTGGACATCAAGGTTCATGGCCATCTCATAGTGAATGAAAGAAAAAACAAGCAAACAAAAACATTCAACCCAACTTCAAGAATTCATATAGCTTCATAGTCCTAACACTGTTCAAAAAGCCCAAAGTCTCTGCTGATATTTGAGCCAATTTCTTATCTCTTAGTCCTGTAAAGTCAAAAACCAATTGCATACTTCCAATACACAATGGTACAGAAAAAAATTCCCATTCCAAACAGGAGGAATAGGAACATAACAAAGAAAAACTGACCAAAATAAAACCCAAACCCATCAGAGAAACATCTTTTTGTTCCCAATCCAATATAAGGGGCACTTGGGAGCATCATGCGAGTCTCCAAAGGCTTGGATGGCCCTGTCCCTAGAGCCTTGTTGGTTAGAACACACATGTGCTCTCTTGAGACAGTGTCATTCAATGCCTGCAGCTTTCCTAAGCAGACATTCCATGTCCTGGACTGACCTCTCAGGCTGCTCTCTAGAACTTTGACACATGTCTCCACAATCCTGTAGATCTTGCTCTTCATGCCTACAAAAACTATCAGCACATGATACTGCCAAGTTCTACTTCTAACTCAAGGTGTAGGTGGGCCCTTTTGACTAATGGCTATGGTAGCCTGAATGTCTAGGTTGCTGAACCTGGGAAAAACATTTCCCCAGGTTGTTATTTTAGATCAAGGCACCTCAGAGACCATCTTCTCTCCTGACTCTCATCTTAAAGGAAAATTTTCAAATTAATTTGTGCTTTACATCTTGTGGACTTTAATGGGAGGGGCATTATCCTCAAGACATCATTACTATTGCCCCAGTGCAAAATCCTAAGTTTCTCTCTAAGGGCACTAATCTCTTGAAGAACTAAAGCTGCTTTGTCAACAACTTTCTTGCTACCTTTTTATTTGTTGACTGGTTCTATTGCTTTGAGAAAGGGTGTCAGCCTGACCTGGAATGTGCTATGCAGTTCAAACTGGCCTCACATTCACTACAATCCTGCTGCCTCGGCCTCTTGAGTGCTGGGATGACAAACAGAAACCACCACACTGGCTATTTCAAAACTTCTTTGTAACTTTAAATTTGTTCATGTTCCTTTCCCCACCAATCTTTACACTTTCCCACATTGCTTCTTTATGTTTTGTTGTGAATTCTCACTATAAACCTGGCAAGAAAGAGCCGCTAATCACTATGTCATACTCTGGATGCTTGCTATCTTGAAATTTCCTCTGGAAATGAATCAGTCTATTACTTTTGAATTAAGCTCCATTCAGATTTCAGGATATGGGCAGAACATAGTCAGATTGTTTCCCAGAATACAACCCAAATGTCACTTAGCCCAATGACCAGGAACATCCCTACTCACTTGTGAGACCCCATAAGTAGTCTTTTCTGTCCACATTTATGTTGTTATTCTTGTCTTTTGAACTCTCACCAGAATACCCCATTATTGTCTGATTATAGCAGCCTAGGGATACACTACCAAACAGCTCTATACTCTTCCACATTCCTCCCACAAAGCAATTCCAAACATTTACTAATCACATGATCACTTTATCATAGCAATCTTCTCACTATTAAGCATCAAATTTCCTGTCATTATTATGGCAAGATACCTCACAGAGCAACTTAAAGGAGGGAAGATTTATTTTGCCTCATGATACCATAAAAATCATTCCATTAAAGTAGGAAAAACATAGTAGAGTCCCTGCATAATTGTGGAAGCATGTAGGAGGCTCTCCACATTGCATCCAGACCAGGAAGCAGAAAATGCTATACAAGACCCAAGGTTACACTATTCCATCGAATGTCCATCCCCAGTATCTAACTTCCAACAGTCAGGCCCATCCCCTAAAGCTTTGACAGCCTCCCAAATCAGTGTCATTAGCTAGGGAACCAGCTTTCAAAACAGGAATATTTCAGATTTTAACCTTAACAGTATCTACAATCATCTGTTCAATTTGAAGATGACACTGGCAGAATATTGGATTCTAAAAATAATGTTTCTTTTTGAGACAGGTTCCTGCTATGTAGCCCAGACTGGCCTCAAAACAATATTGATTCTCCTCTCTCAGGCCCTTAAGTGCTAGATTTATAGGCATACACTGTGACCAGCTCTAAGAATGAGATCTTTCCACCTGCTGCTGTCATCTTTTGAGACATAGTTAATTTATGCTGCTAATGACGACAGAAATTTCCTAAGCTTGTTACCAATGATTCCAAGTCTGTGATAGTTGCAGGTTGTAAGGATCTTGAAACAGACTTCTGTTCATAAAAATATGAGGCAGCTTGAGATTGATGCATGAGGAGGTAGGCCTGGGACTTCACGACCCAACAAGAATTGCACAGGTTATTAAGCAGTTTCAGCACTGTCCCTGTGGAAGAAGATGAATGACTCAACCACTCTTTAGTTGTCTAAAACAAAGAGAAGTAAAAAAAAGAAACAATTGGTATTTATTTGCCTGGGTCACTGGGCCAGTCCAACCATCTTGAACTCTCTAAGGCATCAATGCTGTGGATATGTTTGCACACATGTATTTGCTTTGCTCAACAGCTAAGATTTTTGGAACGGGTAGAAATATTCTTATAGGACATACTGGCAATTGAAAGCAAGGCAATGCTAGTTCATTCTTTTATCAGTGCCACACATTCACCAGGTCATTAATTTGTTCACACAGTTGAATAAAAGCTGTGTAAGTTTAGTGTATACCAACAGTAAGCATAACAGAAAGGTTATACTCCAATAAGCAGCAATAGTAGGCACAGTAGATGACAAATGTGTTTGCTTGTTCCTGCGTCTCTGTTGTGGGCTGGTAGTGGTTTCTTCCTCATCTCCTTCTCACTTAAGACTAAAGATAGTAACATTTTTAGCATCTTGAATGTACAGGTCAGTGAGACAGGTGGGATGGGAAATGGAGAGTGTGTATATTAAATTTAATTCTACTGACATTTCATTGGTCAAAGAGACTCAAATGATCTAACTAACTTCAAGGAGAAGTTTAGTCCTGTGCACCCCAAAGAAAAAAGAAATAATATATTGATGGAAAATAGTAATGCCCACAATAAAGATGAATGTGCCACTACGTAAAAACTCCCCATTAATTTGATCCAGTTTATTCACAAACTGAAAGGACTCTGCCTATTTTCAAATTAATGTGTGTGTGTGTCTGTGTCTGTATGTGTGTGTGTGTGTGTGTGTGTGTGTGTGTGTGTGTGTGTATTGCTAGTTTGAATGCAAACTTTGCAAGAGGTCATCACGCAAGCTACTGACAACAGGAGCATTCTTGTATCTTGACTTTTTGCCATCATTCCTGTCATGCACAATTTGAACTAAGAGTACTCACATCAAGGTATAAAACCCCTGTTTTTTTTTTTCTCATACTAATGTAAGGACATCTTCCTTTTTTATTCTTCATCTTTATCTGGAACACCACCACACTGGCATGTTCTTTACAAATGGTGTGAATGGTTCAGTGGAAGGATGAACGTGAGAACATTCATGCCTTGCTACTTGACAGTTTTACAACCATGAAGTTTTGTTGCTTATCTCTGACTCAAAAATTATTAAACTGTCATTTTCTTGAGTGCTGAGCACTTCATCGACTCTTAATCTCTGCCTGTTGACCACTCATGGGTCGTTATATTAATCATCATCTGTTGAAAAAGAATCTTCTCTGATGAGTGTTGAGAGATGCACTGTCTATGGGATTAAGATAGAAACTTAGAGGGAGTTTATTAGTATGTTGTGGTGGTTTGAATGAGAATGTCCCACATAGGCTCCAAGTATTTGGACATTCTGTCCCCAGTTGGTGGACACTGTTTTGGGAGGTCTTAGAAGATGTGGCCATGATGGAGGAAACATGTCACTGGGGACCGACTTAGAGACTTCTTAAGCCTTGCCAGATCTCAGTCGCCTCTGACATCTTGCCTCCCTGTCATGATGGACTCATGCCCCTTTAGAAACGTAAGCTAAATACGTTCTTTTTATAAGTTTCTTTGGTCAGTTTTTCTGTCACAGCAACAGAGAAGTAACTAATACATATGTCAATTTAGCAGAGTAATAGCATTAGGTTCTCTTCTAGAACCTATGATCTAGGCAGCCATGGATGTTTGACCTAGTTAACAGTAACAAGCATGAGTTCAGTCTTGTGCAATGAGCTTTAAATACAATCAGAGAGATGCTGATTATTCTCCTAACACTAGTGGTCATATCTAATCAGGCCAGTTATCATAGTAGCTTTCAGAGTTCACAGCTGGGTAAGACTACTGATTAGTTTTCTCCCCTGGTAGTGTGAATAGAACCTTCCAGCACCATGAAACCTAGCCAGTACAGATGAAATTTCAGGTTTGTACCAGCTTTATTTCTCTGTAGCCTATGACTCAAGGATGTGTTTTCTTCAGCTGTAGGGTTTTACCATCAAGTTCTGCAAAAGCAGTAGCAGCAACCTATAATTTGTTTTGGGGGAGGGGGTTCTATAGGTTCTGACTGACAGTACAGTAAGAGGTAACTTATACCTGGAGCTGGGCTTTTTATTTTATACCCTATGGTATCTGGGAAAGGCATTGTCTCCTGCTATAGGACAACACTATTTAAACTCTCTCTCGCTCTCTCATATATATACATGCTTGTATATAGCTTTTTCAAAACTCTTTAGTGTTAGTTAGAGCCAGAGCTAGAGAGCGTCTGTAGCAAAACAGTAATTGCTGGATATGATGGGGCCACTGCACACATGAACTCACAGTGGCTGTGACTACATGCAAAAGGTCAAGCATGGAAAAAGAAAAACTCACCAAAAGAACAGATAAAGGTGAGGACAGAATATCAGAGTTTGAGCAGGAGGTAAAGGAATTAGAACATTAAAAATTAATAAGAATGCATCTATCTCACACTCCTTGCAAGGTTTGGGGTCACTGAAGCAGAGTGGGCAGAAATATTATTAGACCCAGAGGCAGTGGATGACTGAAGCAAAACAGTGTTTTGTGGACGCAACAAGTCTCTTGCACACATGAACTCACAGGGGCTGTGACTACATGCACAGGATCAAGCCAAACTAAATCCTAGTGTGGATGGAAGAAAGGATCACAAAGTCCTATCCCTAGCTGAAGAGCTACTGGCCGGGGTGGGGGTGGGGGGGTAGCAGAAGGTGGCCGGAGCAGGAGTGGCGAGTAAAGGCTCAGATCTTCAAGCAGGCAATGGCCTTCAAGCAGAGGGTGACTGAAAGTCTAGAAAGGTTTAAGAACCCTCAAAGCCTGCCCCCAGTGATGTCCCCAGTCATGAGCTTCCTCCAGCAAGGTGGTGCCATCAAAGACCTAAAAGCGCCACCACTGAGAACAAAATGTCCAAATACTTGGAGCCTATGGGAGACATTATCATTCAAACCATCAAACTCCCTTTAAGAAGATCAAGTCTCCCTCATCCAGCAGTGAACTCATGCCGATGGACATCTGGGTATACAATAGGCATATATAACAGAACACATGAAATCCGGTGGGCAGGCTATGGGGGTGCAGATATAGGTGGGGGGGTCCAAATATGATTAAGATGTATTATATGAAATGCACAAAAATTAAACAAAAATATACATTTAAAAAGCACATGAAGTTTGGAGAGAACGTGGTGGTAAGAATAGGGAGAAATTGAAAGGGAGGTAATGGGGGTGTATTGATCAAAATGCATTATATACATGTACAGAATTATCTAAAAATAAAACAAATGAAACCAAAATAAATGGTCAAAATGGGTTTCCTTTACAAAGACCAAGTGACTAATTCTCCAATGAGATTGTGCCCATTCCAGTTAGCTTGGTAGGTGAGGGATTTTGAGTGCCACTAGAGTTTCTGTGAATTAGGAGATAGGGTTGAGCTGTGAAGTGATAGGTTTATCTTCACACAGCACAACTTATACCTCATCTGCATAGATTAAGAATAATAATAGGTATGAAATTCAGAACACACCAGGGTTAGTGCCAGCTAGTTCCTATCCCTGACAGGTCCACAGATTGCTGTTGAGAAGGTTGTCAATCCCTAGCATGAATGCATGGTTATTTGCATCTATGGACACATTTTTTTTCAGCAAAAGAAAACTTATTGGCTTTCAAATTCTCAGAGGGGCTATGATCATCTCCTGTGTGAACATAAATAAGAATGAAACTATATGCTTTCCAGAAACCTAAATAGAGTGTAGTTTCACATCACTAAACAAGGAAATGCTGCTTCACAGAACAGATGTGTTTTTGAAGTCAGATATATATCAACTATGATAGCACATTAGCTAAATTACCATTCAGTAAGGTAGCCATTGCCCATTTTATATATTTTATGTGTGTTCAACTTTTATAATAGGGAAATATACATTTTTGGAGAAACTGTTCTTCCTTAAATTATATGCTAAAACCCCATAGGAACTACACACACACACACACACACACACACACTTATTACACAGAGTTCACTTAGCGGTACTCACATGTGCATGTGTTTAGGGCTGACCACTTGTGACTGAATGACCTACCAGGGAGCTTCTCCATGCAAAAATCTGACTCTTACCCCCCAGCTCAGCAGTCCTGTCTTCAGAAGTAGGGTCTTCTCTGCTAGTTCTAGGAGATAACCAGGAGCTTTGGCAATAGCCTGTGTTATTTTGGGAGTCTCCTGGATCACTGTCCCTGAGCACTCAAAGGGAGGTCTCTTCAGTTTGGTGTTGTGTTCCTTGTCAAACAGCTCCTATTTATTCATATGCACTAATGTTCAGGCACTGTATGAGCATTTCTCATGGGGTTTCAGGGGCATCACATTTCCCTCTGGGTTTCCTAGCCCCTGAGATTCATTCCTCTCTACTTTTTCCCTCTCATCTGACCTCCCACCTCCCTCCCCAGTCCCAGCACCCCCATTATCCCCACCCTCTCCCCAATAACACCTGCATCCCACCATCCCCCTGTCTTGACTCCCCTCCCCCCCAACACTGTGACCCCCTTGCATGTCCCTCTCTCCATTCCTCCCAGCCGAACACTATCACTTTCCACACCTCCCCCTCTGGAAACATCTGTTCCCTCCTATCCCCCTCTTTCAGGTTCTTTCATTTCCTTTACCTCCGTGTATCCTTTCCATTTTCCTGGTTCCTGGTGTTACATCAGAATACCTACTCACATATAAGGAATTGGTGCTACAATCTGCAAATGAGGGAGAACATACAATGCTTGCTTTTCTGTATTTGTGTTACTTCACTAGGTATAACACTCTAGTTCCATCCATTTACTTGCACACTTCATAATTTCACCTTTTCTTACTGCTGAGCAGAACTCCATTGAGTAGGTGTAACAGAGTTTCCTTAACCATTTGTCAGTTCAGGGACATTTATGTTGTTTCCATTTCTAAGCTATAGTGAAGACAGCAGCAACAAACATGGATGTACACGTATCTCTACAGTATGAAGAATCCTTTGGGTATATGCAAAGTGGTAGTATAACTGTATCATATAGTAAGTTTATTTTTCTTTGAATCAATGTTGATTGTCAGCAGTACATTTTTAATTGTTATTTCAAGTGAAAATGAAGAGATTTCAAAAATGATTCATTTTTATTTTAAAAATCCTTTCTGAAAAATAGCAGTGTGCTCCACACTTAACAATTATTTGGGTTTAATAATCTGTTTTATCAACTTCATGATTCACTACTCTTTCCCTATAACACATGCTGAATTTTCCTATTGAAGATTCTTATGTCATTTTTTATTTTAGTAACATAAAACTATCATTTCATTTAAGTGTACAGATCAATGGCATTGTACTGTAACCATCACCACTGTCAATCTGCAGAACTTTAAATTTTTTCCTGAACTGAAAAACAGTATACATTAAATAATTTTCCTTCCCCTGCTCCCCCTAGGAAACCAACATTCTACTACTTGTGTCTGTGGATGCATCACTCTAGAGACTTCATACATATGGATTACTCCAATGTTTGTCTTGTTTGGCCAGATTATTTCTTTTAAAATAATATCTTTGAAGTTTATCAGTGCTTCGACTTATTCCAGAATTTCTTTCAAGTCTCAATAATATTTTGTCCCATTGGCATGCTACCTTTGGTTTATCTAGTCTCTATTTTTTTGTTTTGATAGGTTGCTTCTTGGATTCTCTTACCCTATAAAAATGTGAGTTACGGAGCTGTAGAGATCCTCAGCACTTAAGAGAACTGGCTGCTCTTACAGAGTTCCTGCATTCAATTTCCAGCACCCATGTGGTGGCTAACAACAATCCAGAACTTCAGTTCCAGGGGAATCCGACAACCCTCTTCTGACCTCCGCAGGCATTCCACGACACAGGTGCACTTACATACATGTCAATAATATGCTCATACACATAAAATAAAAATAATAAATAAAATATATTTTAATGTGCTATATTTTTCTGATTATGATTGCTGTTTCAGTTTTGATTTCTATTTGGGGAACATCAAATATTTGCTTCAATGTTCACATCCTCAGAATGACTCTATCTTCTCTCACTTCATATCACATTCTTTTTCTTGCTTGGACGTTGGCATTGGGGAAGTAAGTGACATAATCAGTGGATTAGTCCATTGACGGATTCATAAAACAATGGCAAGATTGGAGATTGGACCAAGCTGAAGGGAGTAGGTCACTGGGGCATGCACTCTCATCCCTGCCCCTTTCATCCCTCATCCCCTCATCCCTGCCCCTTTCAGTCACAGCTGCCTCAGGCTCAGTGGCTCTGTTCCACTCTACCCTCTTTGCCATGATGTTCTGCTTCACTTGACACCATTTCCATGGGACAGCTGGCCATGGACTAAAACCACTGAAACCATGAGCCAAGATAACCCTTTTCTCCTTTTAAATGTGTTACAGAAGGAGAAGTTTCTGAGTTAGTTCATCCTAAGGTTCTGTTTTCCTCTTCTCTATTGACTGGAAAGAATAGAGCTGCACTGCCAGGAGCAGAAAGGTAGACTGGTGTTCTCACTTCTCCACACAAACTTCAACAAAGGCTTGTTACCAGCCCTGGTTTCTGATACTTCGCTGAATATTTCTAGGGCTCTGGCTTCCTTCTCTCCATTTTCTGCTCTACAGCCTTCAGGCTCAGCACCATCATCTCTTTCTGCTCAGTGCAGACACACTTGCCTCCCATTTCCAAAACCTTGTTGATATCTCTTTGCTATTATCAGCATCTCTGCTCCTCTGTCTTTCTGGTTTTAATTGTAGATTCTGCTGTAGTCATTTAGAAAGACTCAAGAGAAAATAGTGATAAATACCTTTGTTCTCCCTTCCAAGTTAAGCTGGAACAGTTGAAACAACTTTATTATATTTCCAGAATTTTCTTTGGTCAAGAAATATTTGACAATAATACCAGTAGAATCTATGTCAGATCTATATTTTTGTTCATTTTATTATATTTTTCATTCTACAGAGGCATAAGATTTTAGAATCAGAAGGGTTCTTAAAGAATTCAAATGTATCCCTACTTATTTTAGAGCTGTCATATATATAGTATACACACACACACACACACACACACACACACACACACACACACACATATGACTTAGCTACCTATACTTAGATAAATGGCCCACACAGACTATGCATCTATCTGAAGAAGCCATTCTAAGGTCTTTACTTTCGCAAACATTCCCTGTCCTACATTTCAGTTCACATAAGTATTGCTTCAGTGCACCTGATTTTAACACCCATTTCTAGAATTCATGCCTCCTCTTTCTCAACTCCTTTCATTGTTATTTATCTTTTCACACATAGTTCACAAATGAACTCTTCTACAAAACCTTCCTGACATCTACCTCCTTTGCTTTCCACTGTCATTTTCCCACTGTGCTTGTAACTTTTGTCACCATTACTTGAATATTTGTTTTGTGTCTTACCACTTCTTTCCCCACAAACACCACAACTTCCTCCCAGGCATGGTTAACATTGATTCTCCTTCTGGTCAAACTGAGGGTCAGACTTGTAGAGAGATTCAGGTAAGTTTGGTGCCTTCATGACTAAAACAGAACCACGATGTGACAAGATAAAAATGGTATTTGTTAGCAAGTAGGTGAACAAATATGAGGATACATTCCTTTACCTAAAAGTGAAGAAGGTTAAGGTTGGGGAGATGGCTCATGGAGCACTTGCTCTGCAAGTGTGAGAACGTGAGATCAAATATCCAGCAGCCATAGAGAAGCTATACTTGCCTGTGTGTGCCTCTAGTTTCCAGTATGTCTCTACCTCTCAACATTGGGGGAGGGGGGAACAGAGCAAACAGATCCTGAGAAGTTGCTGCCAGTCAGGATACTGAAACAGTGGGCCTCTGAGTCAGCAAAACATCCCAAGATAATAAGGCAGAGAATCAGAGAAGAAGATAACCTACGTTCTGGTTTAGCATCACATGTATGAGCATAACCAAGTATAACCACATAATTGCATGCATACACCATCAAACACACACAAGACACAAATAATGTTGAATCCTGCAGAATAAGGTGCTGGTGAGTTGAAGGGTCATTTTGGCATGTCTTTCCTCTATGTGCTGTTTAGGCACGTCTCCCAGACAGACATGTCAGTGAGGGCAAACTATGAGATGTTTATTGAGGATTTTTAAAGAAAGAAAACTTTAGCAGAAAATTTTATTTGTAAGGTTGTAAATAAAATATGTTTCTTTCGGCTTGAATGATCTCTGTTGATCTGCCTCTCCCTCTGTTGTCTGTCAGGTTTTTGCAAAGAGAGCCTGTGGAGAGTGTTTGCAGAATAGAATGCAGTGTATGTCTTTCCCTGGGCACCACTAACTTACACACAGCCCCAGTTTAGACTGGGAAAAGTAAAACCTTTTTTCAAAAAATGGTCTTTGACAAGACCCAAGAGATGTAAATATATACATATAGATATACATATTTCAAAGCAAATAGAATTCTTTCTCTGTTGAAAGAGTTGACTTTTTTGTTTTTATGTGTTCTCCACAAGAAAAAAGCTCTCACTTTACATGCTTCAAACCTTGTGCTCACTCTACAGCACAGCCTGTTTTGTTGGCCCACATCTGGCCCATACCTGCCTAAGAGAGGCTCAGCCATTGATTATCTGCTTGGAAGATCTGTTTTCTGAAGAATCAAGTTAAACAGATGGATTTTTTCTTTCCTCCTCTCTAAGGTGACTCCCCTCAGCTTCATGTTCTTGTTTCTTGAATGATATGTTTTATGCAGAAATGAAGAATTCTAGGATTTGGGACTGTGGTATAGAAAATGAGAATAAATGATGACAGATCTACATATCTAAACACACACAAGAAATTCATGCAATTACTACATTCAATGTTTCTCACACTCTTGATTGTGCATTGGCCCATGAAACAGTTGCTTCAGAAAGGTCTAATGTTGGGGAACCCTGCTGTTAAGGCTGGCTCCTTTCTCAGCAGGAGCTTCCTGCCTGACTTACCTGGAAAGTGCCGCCAAGCACGGATGCTTGGCCTCATTTAAAACACAACCTTTGGCATAGATGGCTCCTTTCTCAGCAGGAGCTTCCTGCCTGACTTACCTGGAAAGTGCCGCAAGCACGGATGCTCGGCCTCATTTAAAACACAACCTTTGGCATAGTTACCTGGAGTAACAACTACCCCCAGTTTTTTTCTATATGATAATTAGGCATTGCCCCATAGTCATGATAGGAGCCTACTGCCACATGTAAATAAAGCATACTATGAGCACCTATCAGCTGAAGCATTGGCTGCTGCCTCCACACTGTATTTTTCCTAACCCCCACTGAATAAACGGAGCTGTTTGAGCTGTTTCACTGAATCTGGAGCTGTTTGTATCACTGAACCTACCTCCCCAGAAGGGCTTTCTTCTGTCAGTGCTCACTGGCCGTCCTGACCCCGTTTGTCGCTTCTGCTCCCTTTGTCCTTGTGGAACAGTGGCCAATGACCCATGAGGAAAGGGAGAGACCCCCACAGCTGGCGCCTGAATGTGAGGCTCCTGGAATGTGCAGAGTTTGTGAGTATCCCCTCTCCCCAAGAGGGTAGCAGCAGCTTTGCCTTAAAGCCATCCCACCCTTGAGGATCTGCAGTCTCTCTTCTTTTTCCTCCTTTTATTTTTTGGTCTGAGTCTTCACGTGGGACTGTTAAAGACAAAGGAGAAATTGAGGCTTTCTGATCAGGGCTACCCCCTAATGTTAGCCAAAGGCTCTTAGTCCTCTTAACGGACCTTGACTGCCTGCATGGGTGTAGACAAGGCCCCCTATCTATACATCTTTCTAATGCAGGCTTGCGCTGTGGACTCCGTAGAATACCCTGAGGTTTGATCATGGGCATATTCCCCTAGGAATCAGCGTTTCAACCCCCCTTTCCTTTTCTATCTTGAACAACACCCCTAGAAACAAAATCCCCAAAGTTCTAAGGTATTTTTATATAAGCTTTGAAGTCAACTTCTAAAATAACAAACTTCCTTAATCTGTTTTGTTATCTCACCCCCAGGGTGCTCAAGCTCAAGCTAAACCAGTTAAGTGAGAATTTAAATTAACTAGCCTCAGGACAAAAGGGCACTCCAGCTCCAAGTGCCCCATAAACAAAAACAAAGGATTTAAACCACGGTGGCCAAGGAGCACTTAAAGAATTTAAGGCGGCTTGCGCCATACAAACAGAAAAAAGATTTTTAAAAGCCATTTTTTTTTTCGTAAACTTTTTCTTGGGGAAGGGGCTCATCAGAGGATGACCCCACGTGGAGTCTTTCTCCTGTAGTCCTCTGTGCCCCGCAGTCTTCCCCTTAGGGGGCATGACTTCATGCAGCATGCACCTGGATGGTGTCTGGCTCGCACTGAGGGCGCGCATGCACAGTACTGGTCCTAGCCTTTTCAACCCCCTTCCAGGGGCGCATGCCGTGGGACGTCGCTGTGTCCATCCGCAGATGCAGGGCTCCTGCCTTTTCTCCTTTTAGCCTTTTCTCCCCACAAGCTACTACCAGCATGTTTTTTCCAATCCAGGCTGACAGCCCTCTTCAAAGAAATTCACCATGCAAGTTAACAGTCTTGCCTTAGTTTAAAAATAATATATGGACAAACAATTTTTAAAAATTTTAAAAACGTTTAGGCTAAAGAACAAATGCCTTTTTGTACTAATTATATTGGTGGTAAATTGTCACATGTTGTTTGAGCTCACTAAGACACTAACTCTGGAGATGGGATAGGCCCTCCCACTTCATATGCAAGTCTAGGCTACAAAATAGCCTAAGAGTAAATACACTATATGATTAAAAACAGCTAAGGTGTAAACTATTACAACAGAGGGCATTACTGTCTATAGTAAAAGTGGCTAATGGGGATTATTTGGTCACTAACACAGACTAATATAAAATGTATGTATGTATATGAATATATA
>NW_008332644.1:4406537-4407350 GCF_000622305.1 Nannospalax galili | reverse complement strand
TGTATATGTAAAGTACTGCTGGCTTTTAAGAGTTTCTTTTATACACATCTGATCAGAATTTCGTCAAGGTAATTGGTCTTGGTTTTGAAACTGGTTTGTTGTGACATTGTGTCTAACCACAGTATTTATTGAATGAGACTGTTATGAATGTGTAGACTTATGTTTAATACTAATGGAACAATTATTAAATAATTACTAGATATCAAATTGACTTGTAAGTTCTCTTGTAAACTAAAATTGTTAAATTACAACATGGTTCATATTAAAAATATAAATTAACTTTTAAGAAATGATTGCTTCTGCTCCAGGGTCCAATTTATCTATATGTTTAGAGGATGTTTTATAGAAAATGAACATTTTTCAAGTCTGTATAAAACATCTCTAAACCTTTAAAGAAGACTTGGTTGTTTAAAACCTGCTTCAAGGCTTACAAGGACATCTCAGAGTTTATATAATATATTTAAGATAAATGTTCATCTCTATATATGAGATAAAAATATTGCTTGGTAAATTTATAGATTCTTTTATAATTTGTTATCAAAATTATTAAATTTTAATAACTTAAAAGTCTAAACAGGGTTATAGCACAGTTTTCCTAAATTGATTATGCTGGAGGTTGTAAACATCAATTCAATAATGTTTAACTATGTACAAATTGCTCTCTTCTACCTAAAGCAAGGTTTTGGTAGACCACTCTCTAAACTACAGAATGTAAAAGATTTACCTACAAACTTATAAAACACAATATGTACACAGGTAATATTAACTTATTACATTATCTTATGCATATAATTTAGATTCCATTTTTTTTAA
>NW_008332644.1:4405808-4406414 GCF_000622305.1 Nannospalax galili | reverse complement strand
CTGTTGCCTTTATCTACTATCCACTCATTCAAAACCTAAAACAGTTTTGGTACACCACTCTCTAAACTACATAAAGAATATTTTTAACTGTCTTGTGTTTTCTATAAGATTTACCTGGAAACTTATAAAACACAGTATGTACATGGGTAATATTAATTTATTACATTATCATATATATATAATTTAGATTCCATGTTCTTTAATAACATGATGCTACACAGCATGTTCTTCTGAATCAAACTACCATCTTCGTGACTTCAGCTGTGTCCACTAACAAAAGATCATCACAACTGGACTTATGGACTTAAGTGTCTAATTAAAGGAGGAGGGGTAAACAGGGTCATTGGACCCTCACCTGAGTATCCAGCTGCTCTTCCCAACCAACTGTATGTTATTTGGCCCTAATCATACATTGTCTCCTGGGTTTGGGGAAGACTAAAGTATATTATCTGGGAAAGGCTAGGAAGAAAAGGCTTGATCCATGCTGGGTTAAGGCTTTCCAGTGTAAATACTCTCAGGTCACTCATATACCCCAGCAATCACTCAGTCATCTCTGTCACTAAGCTCAATAAATTTATTGGTTCCCCCCCCAAAAAAACTTTAATG
>NW_008332644.1:4386718-4404993 GCF_000622305.1 Nannospalax galili | reverse complement strand
GCTAAATTTGTTTTCTCTCCCTATCTAGAGGCCATTTAAGAGGGAGCTGATTCTAGCCACTCCAACAGTTATCAAAGTGCCTGACAACAATCCTGAGTTCATCGATCATTCCAGCCTTGGCAGGCAAAAGAAAAATGAGGAAAAACCCATTAGATGGATGCTTTTGGGAGCCCTCATCAAGAAATTCCAATGGACTTTAATTTGGACATTTTCTGGTTCCCTGCCTAGAAATTGTTATACTAACTACTCTTGCCCTTACTCTTACCTTTACTTTTCCTTCACCTCTCCCAAGCACCAAACACCTTTCTTTTCTCCCTATAGTTAAGAGATATGTAATTTGGGAGTCTTTTAGATAGACCCACTGAAGGGGGTGCCCCAATTGCCTCACCCTGTGTCCCTGTTCAGCATGGAAGAAGCCAGAGCAGTCTGTATCCCAATTCCCTATTGGCAATTTGGGTAAACCTCTTCAGAGGGTGATATGATAAAAATGGGAGATAGAAATTGGCTAGGCCGCTAGGGTAAAAAGACCCCAAAGAAAAGTAGCCAGTTTCTTTCTTGGTTAAAAGTCAAAATGCCCTTGGGCCTTTTAGTCCCAAGGGCCAAAAACGTTAAAAGTATTTGTGAGCTCTTATCCCAAAAAGATTTTGGGGTTACCTCTTCAGAGAAAAAGGCTACAATATCAATAGCCCCCTGATCATGCTGTGTGTCACTTTGATGCTTGCTCCCTGTTTCACACAATTTCTTCACTGACAAATTACTACCATTGCAAAAATTACTACCAAGCAGGTCATGGTCAATTATAAAACTTTGAATTCTCTTAAGATAGATGAGTTGGCTCTTAAAGCTCGTGATGACACTTCTCCATTTATAAAACAAAACAGGGGGAGATGTTGGGGAACCCTGATGTCAAGGTTGGCTCCTTTCTCAGCAGGGGCTTCCTGCCTGACTTACCTGGAAAGTGCCAAGCACGGATGCCTGACCTTATTTGGAACATGACCTTTGGCATAGTTACCTGGAGTAAAAACTACCCCCAGGTTTTTTCTATATGATAATTAAGCATTGCCCTGTAGTCAGATGATAGGATCCTACTGCTACATGTAAATAAAGCATACTATGAGCACCTATCAGCTGAAGCATTGGCTACTGCCTCCACACTATATTTTCCCTAAAACCCCCTGAATAAACAGAGCAGTTTCACTGAATCTGGAGCTGTTTGCATCACTGAACCTGCCTCTGCAGAAGGGCTTTCTTCCGTCAGTGCTCACTGGCTGTCCTGACCCCGTTTGTCGCTTCTGCTCCCTTTGTCCTCATGGTCCGGTGGCCAATGACCCACTAGGAAAGGGAGAGACCCCACGGTCTAAGTTTGATGTGACTTACTCTTTGGCCAAGTTCATACTAACTTCCTTTTCCTCTTGTACCTCAGGCTATGTCCTCTTCTTGATTTAGACTTTTGTAAGAATGAGATCCCTTTAGATTGCATTCTGTTTAAAGGGAATTGCTATTATTTTCTGAAACCTGGAGGCCCTAAATAAAAGCAGTTTATGCATGAATAGTAACCTCAACATGAGTTGAGTGTGAGACATGAACTGTTGTACTTACAGACCCCTGAGGCTTCATGGCTTCCGTAAATGAATAAGCAAAAACCTCAACATGAGTTGAGTGTGAGACATGAACTGTTGTACTTACAGACCCCTGAGGCTTCATGGCTTCCGTAAATGAATAAGCAAGGTCTGAGTCACAGTTACAGACCAATTCTTAACTAATAAGGGTCTAATAGATGCCTTTTCTAGGATTTCTGTAAAGAAAAACACACAAGCCTTCTTTATTGTCCTAAGCTGGACAGAGGCTGTGTGTCTGTCTGTAGAGTGTACATATGTGTATAACCATGCACATGGTACCCTAGACAGAATAAAGAAATCAACAAACCTGTTTACCTCTATGTTCCTATTTTCCTAATTCCTTTAAGTTCCTTATAAACACACCCACTCATGTCCATATTTTCTTAAGTACAAAGCAAGGTGAATTTTCTTTGACAATTTAAACCTTGCAAATTGTCGAAACTAAGGATTCACATTTTAATTTAAATTTTTAGGATGTGCATTTTGCCTAACCTTTGCTTTCCTTACAGTAGCAAACTTCAGCTCAACAGAACCAAAAAAATTGCTTCTATTACACTGGGACTTCAATTTAATAACAGTGCAGTGGAAAATAATCACACTCCCCTGCCAGTTGAACAAGCTTACTCACCAAGGCAAGATGCTGGCTAGTGCTGGCAGAGACTTATTTGGCTCAGGCCCAGCTGGAAAGAAAAGGGAAGGTCATAGAGATTAAACAGCCTAATAAACTTTTTTTGTCCCCACTATCACCTTTTGCTTGCTTCTCACTTCATTCTTTTAATTTTTTAATGGAAAAATTAACTAAAATTTAATTTTAAAATTTATTAAAATTTTAAAATTAAAAATCTAAAATTAATTAAAATTTATTCACTGGTCTTCTGTATCAAAGCCATTGACATAAAGAGCCCAGGTTGCTCTATGGGAATTGGTTTATTTTCCTTTTTCTTTTGTCATCTGATGCCCCTCATTCAAAAAGGCAGGAACAACCTGTAATTTAGAAATTTTTGTTTGCTGGCTTAAACAAACTTCCCACTTCTAGGGGAAAGGGGTAGCTAGAGAAATCAGAGCCTAGCATTCAGCATCAGCTGTGAGATCGTCCTTGAGCAGACACACAATTTCTCTACATTACCTAACATTCCTTTAGATTTACTATCAGGATTTTGAGTCAGATAGATGCTCAGTAAAATCAAATTTAACTCTCCAGGGTGAAGAGATGGCTCAGCAGCTAAGAACACAGATTGTTCTTATAGAGGACCCAGGTTCAATTCCCAGCATCCACATGGTGGCTATCAACCATCCAGTAACTCCAGTTCCAGGGGATCTGACACCTTCTGACCTCCATGGGCATTGCAGGACACAACACGGGTGCATTTACACACATGCAGGCAATACACTCATACACATAAAATAAATAAAATATTTAAAATAAATAGAATTCATCTCTCACATTCGCCATATCTCATATCTTTGACCTATAGAAGGTAAGCTGATTTTTCAGTCTCAGTGTTATTTATTATGATAATATAAAAACACAACTCTCACCTTAAAGGGGATAAGAGATAGTTAATCTGGGAGTCAAATATGAGTGATCGTGGCCCAGGAATAAAAATTTAGTTCACCCCAAATTCCATGTTCCAATGTGGTAACTGTTCAATGAAGTTTTTGAAGTAATGTGATGGGAATAACTATAATGAGAAGCACAGCTTTCAAATGGGGCACCAGAGGACAGAATGGAAAGTCAGATTTTATTTCTAAACCTCCCAGTAGCAGGCCCAGAGGTGTAATCTCCAAAACTGAGCACCCAGTAGTAGGTTTTTTCTTAATATTTATAGACAATTTAGTGTAATTTTGGACCCAGTCTAGCATGGGTGGACACTGGGGTCACTGGTCATTCCAGCATATGTGACAGGAAGGCCCATGCACAATGGCCTCCAACCTACATGTCAGGAGACATGAGTTGGAATTCCAAGGAGGAAAGTGTTTACCAAAACAAACAAAAAGATTAAAAACACCTGTTTTCTCAAGTGTCTGGTTTCTTAGGTAAACTTTCCTGTTTTTTCAAGACACAGGGGATTTCTCAGACTAGCTTCTGAGAAGGATTTTTTTCAGAGTTTTTTTTTTTTTCTTAATCGACTTTAGCAGCAGAGCAAAATAATAAATCATGGCACTTTTCAAATGCATTGTTGGAAACATTAAGTATAAGTGGGTTAAAGCAAAGGAGTTAGGGCTCAGCACTATCAGTCTTAGCTTTCTGTTTGAGGGAAGCCAGGGTCTGCTAAATTAGTACATTTCAAAAGTTTTCACCTGAAAGTCACAGAGATGTTAGATCAGACACAGAGGTGGGAAAGGAATGCCTAATCATGGGTCTGAAGAGAGCACAAGATAAATATTAATTGGGATCATAATTTTTCCATCAACATTCTTCATTGTGGCTGGAGAGGTGACTCAGTGGTTAAGAGCATTTGCTGTTCTTGCAGAGGATCCTGGTTCAGTTGCCCACACCCACATGGCAGCTCACAACTGTCTGCAACTCCTGGCCAAGAGGACCTGCCATTGTCTTCTGACCTCCATAGGTACCAGGAAAGCATGTGGTGTACGTACATACATACATGCAAGTAAGTAGTCATATACCAAATAAAAATAATATATTTTTTTAATATTTTAAATTATTTTTAGAAGCATTTCATTACAGCATTAACATACTCAATAACAGTTTCCAGAGAAAAGATATCTTTGGAGAGATATCTCTTTCAAAAGTGGCTATAAAATTTTTAGGTTCGCTGTTGAGTTAATGCAGTTATACAGTATTGAACGCAGTATAAGCCCTGTAAGACATAAAACTGAATGAGTTTTTAACCTTTAAAAAAAATCTCCATTTCATTTTAAAATATACTGTTTCTTACAGAAAGACTCATTGTTTTTGCTAATAACACTGAGACGTTGGCATATTTGTCCCTAATCTTTATGTATCTGATTATTACTAGTCATAATCGGTTGCATTCAGATCCTTGGCACCTGAGATCCTCCATCCATGTAGGAGGCGATTTTATTTTTTATTGCTGGTTTATTTCTTTCTCATCAGTAGAGATAAATGTCCTTCACAGGATCTTTCTTTATCCAGCACCTCTCTCAGCTACCTGGATACCCAAAGCCCTGTTTTTGCCTATGTGGAGTTGAGAAGGCTCTTCATTGTCTCTGTCTAATCTCATAGATTAGGCCCTTCATGACTCCTGTCTCTGTGTAACCCTAACCCTCTGCACATAGCTCAGACACCTCCTTAGCAGTGGGATCAGTCACCAGGAATGAGATTTACTTTCCCATTCTCTGACTATTGTAATTATATATTAACCTGTGTCCCTAAAGATCAGCTTTTCCATATTTTATCTCCAGAGTGTGGCAATTTATCATTTTGTAAGTACCTGAAAATGTTGATTGATTGGTTGTCTTACCTATCCCCTAAGAAAGTGACATGATTAAATTAGGAATTTGGAAAATATTTATTAAAGGTCATGAGACCTGGGTAGAAACTCCAACTGTGCTTATTACAATATTTTTCTCATAGACTCTGAAAATACCTACCAGTCTTGCTTGCTCTACCTCCAGGTCAGTGTGGACCATTCTAATCATGGGCTGTAGCCAGCAGTCTGAAGGACATTAATTTCCATCCAGAGGCTCTACTGGCAATTGGCTTAAGCTACCACATTTTGGTGCTTGATTTATGGCCTCAAACTGAAAAGCTTTACTATTCACAAGGTATGGTTAACTGAGTCACAAGAATATAACACATTTACAACACACTTTAGAATTCATTTAGGTTATTTCCTAAAGTGTATTATAATTAAAACATTAAAATTAGACTTCTATTACATTATATTATTTTAGCAATCATACTGAACACATCATTTAAGGTACATTCATGAAAAATGGTTCCAAAGTGAATCAGAGTAAAGTCCTGAAATTTTATTTAGTTATTGTTTATTTATATATTTATTTATTTTTATTTTATGTGTATGAGTGTTTTTGCCTCAAGGTATGTAAGTGTACCCATATTGTATAAAGTCTGTGGAGGCCAGAAGAGGGTGTCAGATCCCTTGGAACTAGAGTTACAGATGGTTGCTAGCCACCATGTAGGTCAGGAACATCGAACCCAGATCTCTGGAAGAGCAGCTGCTGAGCCATCTCTCCAGACCCAGATCTGAAACCTTAACCAAAATTTTAGAGTCCTTTGCTGTCAAGGTCTTTCCTATGAATTTGTAACAGCTATTGTCTTGTCTTTTTCCCAATGTATTTGCAAGGACTCAATGAAATAAGGACGTGAAAGTGCTTGTAAATGTCATCACTGTTATGTTTTTGACTGGCCCAGAGGAAGTCAGAGAGGTCTTTGAGAGACATATCTCATTACTTGTCAGTGTCATGTTGATCACAATTCTCTGAAATGTACACATGAAGAGATGTGCAGCTCTAATGAGATTAGGCATAGAAAAGAAACACTTGCACAGTTTAGGCTGCCAGAACCAGGAAAAATGAGACTGTCTAATGACACTTGTCCGCAGGAAGTAGAAAATATACAGTGTTTATATTTCTTACCAAAGTAAAGAAACCCACTAGTTAGCAAGCTAAATAAAAGTATAATAAATCCAGTAAGACAGCTGTTGAATACCCCCAAGATAAAAGTGCTGCTACTACATTGATAGAGATAGTTTTCTGTGCCAGTTATTGGTGTGGTTATTAGGCTTTAAAACTGAGGTTGGGCCACTGATTGATTTTTCTCCCTTACCAACTTGCATAGTATCTTCTGAAACTCTGAGTGCTACTTTTCAGGGAGGAGACTTCCAGGTCAGTTCCAGCTCCATTGCTCCAGGTCCTGTGTCTGAAGTATGTCCTCTCTTTGGCAACAGGGTCTTACATTCAAGTTCTGGGAGGCAATCAAGAGATGTGGTAATAGTCTGTTTTGTTTTTGGAGTCTCTTGGACTACCTTCACCAACAATTCAAAGGGAGGTTTCTTCTATAACTCAGCATAGAACTGGGGAAATGGGCAGCAGGCCCCAACCTTAGCCAAGGAACTATTGCAACTGATCACTGATGGGTGAGGGAGAGTTGGTCTTCTTTAAGGGGGTGATGCTAGATAGGCTAACCAGACTCCAGTGGATGAACTCACACCAAGGGATATCTGGGGACACAAACTTGACTAGATAAACCTTAACATATATAACAGAATGCATGAAATCTGGTGGGGGGGTAACTATAATGTGGTTCAGATAGGTCTGAACATCTAAATATGATTAAGAGTATTGTATGAAATGTAAAAATACTCAAAAAAATTAAAAAATGTAGTAGGAGTTTGAACATAGGTGCCCTGCGTGTATGAACAACGCTTCTCTTAAAATACAAGGGTTATTAAATTAAAATTTCAGTGTTAGGTGTTTCATAATTCCTGCAAATCATTGGTCAGGGAGACTTCAGAGGTCTCCAAAACAACATATGCTCTTGTCATTGCTCTTTCTTTCTTACTAAAACTAGATAGTAAGACCCCATTGCTGAAGATATAACACACGTTGGTTGTAAAACATAGAGAAACCAAGCTGGAATTGACTTGAAACTTCCTCCCTAATGGCTGGCTTTTGCAGTATGGGAAGGTGCTATACAGATCTAGGGGAAAATTCATCAATCATATCACCAAGTGGTGAACACTGAATGCTACAGTACCAACCTTGCAGCCAAGATGTGCCCTGGTGCAATAGTGTGTGAAGATTATGGGAGTAGCGAGCCAATTTCTGAGTGATTTGAGACCTGCTCCACAGAATTCACACTTGGTACTATAAGTATGATTAAAAGCCCATGGCTGGGGCATTCATAGACCATACTACTAGGGGGTAGTATTTTTTTTTCTGAATGGACATATTGTCAAACTGCTTATAATATTTTTTTCTGAATGGACATATTATCAAACTGCTTATAATATTTTTACTTATACCCAGCTTAATGAGACTCTCAACCTTGGCCAGAGAAGCTTCATTCTGCAGTGTTCAGCAGTTAATTCAGAGACTAACAGTTGGTTCTGAGAATAAATGACCATTGACCTCTCAGCCCTAAATGGGACAGCTATATCAACAACACCCCCATGAAAACATAGGGAACATTGTGGAAAAGGGGGAAGAAAGAATGTAAGAGCTGGAGGATGGGGGGAGTGCATACAATTTTATCTTCTGGACATGCTGTGGTCACTGTACTCACAAACTCACTACAGCTCTGATTACCTACACAGGCTGCACAAGTTCAAGCCAACAAAATAAATTAACATTCCAGAAGCTAACTGTAATCTTATCCAATTGGCTACAAAAAATCAAATGTTAAAAGGAGAGGATGAGTTTGTCTCTGGGAGGTGGTGCAGGAGAGCTGGGAGTGGATAGGATCAGGATACATAGTACACGTGTATGAAATTGTCAAAGGAAAAAAGCATATTTAAAAATACAGTTTGAATTTGGACTTTAGTTAGAAGTTGATTCTTCTCTCCAAAGAGTTTAGATCACTTCATCCTTTACCTTAGCATTTTGAAAAGACTATACAGTTGCTCAGGGAGATTACCTTAAGAAGGCAGAACTACGGAACACCATGCTATTCCTCCAGTCAAGAAAGAGGAAAGAGTTTCTGCAAGTATAGGATTTTGTCTACTACCCCACCAGAAGCAACTAGAAAACAAAAATATATGAAGCAATAGTTTCCTAGCATTGGACTTCCTGCAGCCTAGTACTTGGATCTCTGCGAGACAGTGAACAAAAGGGAGTCCTATGAGTAAATGGGATTTGTACCTAGAAGCACATTTTAGGTGTGGCTCAGCAAGGGACAGCCTAAGCACAAAACAGCTGTCTCATGGAATGATGATCAATCACCAGAATGATCAGAGCTGGTGAAGGCTACATGAGTTAGAATTTGAAGGACAGAGTCCTACAGAAAAGGAAGATGCACAGAGAAATCACACAAATCTGTACAAAGGTGACGTTGTTTCTACTGTCAAATGCCAAGCTATATGTGTGTAGTATGACACTCCACATGTCAAAGAACTATTTCTTAAAAGAGTTCTAAAGTTAAAAATTCCAAGAGTTTGTATAAGGAGGATGGTATTTCCATGTATGTGCATACACATACATGACTGTGCGAGAGTGACTGAAGAGGGAGAGAGCAAAAGACAGAGATCTTGAGACTGAATGACAAGAGTCAAGCATGTGACATCATGGTACATGTTGGTGGAGGATCTAGAAAAATAACAGTGGACTCCACACTCACGGAGAAATTCTTTAGACTGAAAAATACACTATTCTTTTGTTAAAATGGTTACAATAAACTATTATATTCAATGAATAGTACCAAAATCAGGGTTAATATCCTCAACAAATCTTTCAGTGGTCTTGTGAAGTCTTAAGCTGTCATGTAATTGTTGGGTTATTGTAAGATAGACTTACCATATCTATCATAGAGAGAGCTGGATGACATGTAGATGGGGGAAACCAGAGTACGGAGCTGATGTTTAACTGGTGGGCATCAACTGACCTTTTTAACTTATTAGTTAATACACTTCTGCTTTGAGTTCTTGGCTCTTCTCTAAGATGTTATGTGTCTGCCTGGATCCCAGGTCCTCAAGGTTCAGGATGTGGGAAAGCAGGGAAATTTTAGAACTCCCAACCTGTGGTTTGATTATTTCTTGCCCATGCCAGAGTAAGCTGTATCAAACCTTTCCTTATAATGTATACATTTTCCTAGATATGAAATATATTTTTAAAAATTATCAAGTCAATGCCACACTTTAAAGCAACTGACAATTCTGATGAGGCAAAAATCACAAGGCAGTTTATGTTAAGGAAATGGTCAATCTGTTTAAAGATGTGTCAACAAAAAGTAGCTTATCCTGTCTAGAGCTTTTGATTTGGCCAAAATATCCCTAGTAAAAATAATGATAAAAGAGCTGGTCATTACGCTGTATACAGTACGGTATTAGTATGCTCTTCAGAAAAAGCTCTTAGAACACTGGGTCCTGTCTCTTTGTTGGCTGTCAGAATCCAATCTGCCCTAAATTTCACTCCTTCATTAAGCATGTTCTAAGTATGCACCATGGAACAGTGTGTGCCAAGATGTAAGAAAAGAACAGTAAGGTATTTACATATTATTTGCCTACTTTGGTAACTTAAATCTGACCTATGTTCAATATCACCTTTAAGTGACCATCACAAAGAGTTTGGAAGCAACAGACAAATACAATGAAAGCCATTGAAGTGCAATTGTCATGAAATCATGATCCACTTTTACTGTGCATTTTGTATGGTTTCTGGGCATAGTAAGTGTTCAACAATTTTATCCTTTTCTTTAACCTCACTTAGACCAGTAGCTTTGAGTCATTCACCCAGCCATCCAACCATCATCCATTCATTAATTCATTCATCAGTCTATCCATCCAACCATCTATCCATCCATTCATCAATCCATCCATCCGATACCCATCCATCATTCCTTCCATCCATCCATCCATCATCCATTCATCCTTCCATCCATCCATCCATCATCCATCCATTCATCTACCCATCCATTCATCCATCCATCCATCCATCATCCATCCATCCTTCCATCCATCTGCACCTTCTTCCCTCCATCCATCCACCCATTACATAATTCCCCCTTTAATCCTGGCACTTTAAACAGCATATCTGTGTCAGCTAAGATTCACTTAGGGAAAATAAACACAAGAAGATACAATTCTTTGTATATGCATATGTATAGATGTGTTTACCTCTTAAAAGATTTGTTATAGAGGGGCTGGAGAGTTGGTTCAGCGGTTAAGAGCACTGACCTCTCTTGCAGAGGACCTGGGTTCAATTCCCAGTACCCACATGGGCGCCTATGAACCATCGTAAATTCCAGTTCCAGGGGAATCTGAAGCTTTCTTCTGACCTCCACAGCATTGCACGACATGGGTGCACTCACATGCAGGCAATACACTCATACAGAAAACAAAAATAATAAATAAAATATTTTTAAAAATAAAAAAATGGTTTGTTACAAAAATGTTGCATATACAGCCCTGAGTACTGGTTAAACAAACATTGTAAGACCACTGTCTTCAAATCTGTATTAGTTACTTTTCTGTTGTTGTCATAAAGCACCAGGTCCACAGCAAATTATAGGAGGAAGAGTTTATTGAACTAATGTTCCAGAGGATTAAGATTCCATCATGGCATGGGAGGGGAGGGAGCATGACCGGTAGCAGCCAGAGCAGACAGCTAAGTGTTCACATCTTCAGAAGGCACAGGAAAGAGAGCCAGACTGGAAGTACACACGGCTAAATACTCTCAAAGCCTGTCCCAACTGACATGCTTCCTCCAGCATGGCCACACCTCCTAAAAGTTCCATGACCATCCCTAAATAGCACCATAAACTGGGTGTTCAAATACTTGGGGCCTATGGAGTCCATTCTCATTCTAACCACCACAAGGTCTCATACTCTCATACTGAAGAGTGAAGACCTGAAATAATCTGTTGTAAAGTCAAAGACAGTGTAGGTAGGGTTAGGCAGAAGCTGAAGCTGTGAGAATGAACTTGTCTTCCAGCTCCTATTGCCAATGATCACTTTGTGATCCACTCTAAGAAGAAACACGCAGGAAATAAATTCTGAAACATACACTTGAACCAAACAAAACTGGTACATTATACATCCATCATCATATAAAATTTAATCACAATCCAGGAAAGAAGAGGATATTATTCCCAGTATATCTATGGAGAAATTGAGGCTGGGAAGTTTAGGATATCATAGTGATGAGTTCAGCTGGGACTTCATTACAAAGTCCCATTCTCATTCCAACAGTGTGGAAAACAATAAAAGGATGTCAATAGGAAACCTAGAGGGTGGACCAAACTGCTGCTTTAAGAGGCAGTAAAAATACTAACTGGCACTGGAGAACTGATTTTGGGCACAGCTGTAGCCCAAATCCTACCTACCCAGCAAGGCAGATGTTGAAAGCACTTCTGGCGTTACTCAAATTGGGGTTCTCTAAGAAGTCCTGCTTTGCAAAAATAAGTACAAAACCTGCTATAGGACTGAACTGGGAAATCCATTACTGATCAGTCACATTTCTGTACTGCCCTAAAAGAGCACACACACACACACACACACACACACACACACACACTTTCCTCAAGGGGGGAAATGTTGAGAATAGGGGTGTCTTAATTTATTCACTTTTCATCTTCTGTTTTTGTTGGTACTGCCATGCCTATTTTTGTCAGGCTGCCTAGAAGTTAACTTTTGATAGCAATTGGATTCTTTCAGTAAGTTTCATCTTATTTTAAAGATGAGCATCTTAATGGCATATTACCAGGCTACACATGTGCAGTTAATAGGAACTATCCACATCTCATTTCAAGTAAGAACAGGAAGGAAAGACTTGCTATAAAAAGGAGATTTGTTCCATTTATGGAGATGATTAACACCTTCAGAAAGAGTAAGGTCATTTATAATGATAGATGTCAGAAGGTTTGGTGAGTGAGCAATAGACCAAGTCTGATTATCTCAGAAAGACCGACAAGTAACAGGTAGGCAGTCAGTCCCTGGACGCTGCATTATTTAACATTCCTATCAGGCAAACTTCCATTTCTAGCACGGTGCTCTGGAAGAGTCATGCTTTCATTCATTATTGCTGAGTGCAGGCTCAAGGAGGGTGGGGAAACCTGAATCTTCTTTCTCATCTGCATGACTCGTGCTCATGGGATGGATGACCCATCCCATTCACAGAATGGAGACTGTGGTCATGCACTTCCATCTGGGATCACTGGCTCTATTTCAAAAACTGAAAATCCTGTTCAAGAATTTGAATTGTTGGTCCTCATTTAGTGTTTTCTGAGCTCTACCTTTTATCTTGACCCTGGTAGGTACAGACATGCTGGGAAATTGCTCAGAGTTCCAAAGTGAGACATGTTTTTTTACCTTTGTAGCCATGAAAAGAATCAAAACTCCAAAAACCAGTTTACCAATTTACCATCCTAGCCTTTCAACTTACATGTTCTCAATCCAGAGGGGTACATCAGCTGAGAATGCTGTTTTGTTTTGTTTTTGTTTTTTTTTTTGTAACCCCTAGAACTCACTATGTAGATGAGGCTGGCCTCAAACTCACAAAGATCCCCCCGCCTCTGCCTCCCAAGTGCTGGGATTAAAGGTGTGTGCCACCATATCTGGCTGAATGTCCTTTATTTTATATCAGGAAAAATAAAAGATGTTCAAAAGGGATTGGAAAAAATCTACTTTCTCACTACAGACCAACAACTCTTTCAATATAAACATCTTTTTACTTTTATCTTAATTGTAATTTATAACTATTAAAGGGAGAAGTCTCATTCAACATATTGGCTATAAAACAAATTCAATTTTATTATTTCCAAAATTGGTTTGCTTTTTAAAATGTAAATAACATGGGGTTGATGCAGCATTTGTGATCTTGAGAAGCTGGGGTTGTGTGCCAAGAGAAATCTGAATACACTAAACATTTGCTCTTGAAGACTTCAGGCACCAGCTATGGCTTGATGCCATGCCAGCAAGCTTCTAACTCATTCCACAACAGAACAAGTGGTCATTAGAGCTGATTAACTGCAAGGGAGCCCACCTAGTGCTATCCTTTCCTTCTTCATAGTAACTAATAATTTATACCAGCTTGTATAATGAAGGACACTGCGTTCCATGTCAGGACCTTTCTATTCACTTTGCTAGTTCCTTTCAATTTGGGACCCTGAGAAGCTGGAGCCTTTACATAATGCCAATACACATTTATTCTTAGGTGGGTTCAGAAACTAAGAAAGGACTTTGATGTGGGGCATTAGACTCAGTTTTTTGCTCTAAACTAAATTCCTCCCACTATAATTTGGTAATTGTACAAATATTTAACATAGTCTTCTCAATCACACTGTACTTCAAGGAAATAAAGACTATATACAATGTTGAATTGAAAATTATCAGTCTTCATCAAGATGCACAAGTATCTGCCTTTTAGTTTAAAGAACCAGGTAACAATGCTAAATAAGCAGTTTCAGATCAAAACACAAACTTGAAAACCTACTTGTATAACAACTACATGTCTTGGCAGAAAGCATTTTTGGATGTTTCTTGTGCCTATTCTACTGTCCTCCTGACTCCTGATTTGCAGTTAGTAGTATCTCTAATAGTGGTCTAACATCACCCTATGGTTTTTGTTTGTTTTTTTTTTTTTTTGAGACAGGGTCTCCCTGTAGCCCCACCTGTCCTGGAACTCACTATGTATGTAGACCAGGCTGACCTTGAACTCACAGAGATCTGCCTGACTCTGCCTCCTGAGTGTTGGGATTAAAATTCTCCTGTCCTCCTGACTCCTGACTTGAGGTTACTAATGTCTCTAATAGTGGTCTAACATCACACTATGTTTTTAGGAAATAAAAATCACCTTCTAGGAGTATCAAGGACATTTTTATTTTCATTATCTTCAGTGAGGTTTAATTGCTCAAAGTAAACACATTTAAAGTATAAAGTTTTATAAATTTTCACATACATATGAATCTGTGAACACAGCAGAATCAAGAGTTGTCAGTCATCTTGACCTGCTCTAACAAAATACCTTAGCAGAGTGTTCAGCAGCAGACATCTCTGCCAGGGCTTACCAATAATACCACTGCAAAATGCTTTCCTTCCTACTCTATAGCAGCACTCCATATCAGTAAGACACATTCAAGCAACCAGGCAGAAGAATGTGTGGCGGTCTCTACTTATAACAGATATACACAAAGTGTGTGAATATTTTTTCCTGGCTCACCATTCCCACTTCCATTCCATTGAAGGATGGAGATCAGTGGAGTTTTTTTATTCCCTTCCCTCTTCATGAAAACCATTCCTGCCACTTGTCCACTCCCCCACTTGCTGTTCCTGTTGTCCAAACTCATCAAGCCAGTTACATTCCATTCATACCAGTAATTAGCAGAACCTAGATAAGAAGAGACATTCTTTTCTTCTCAGTCTTGGAGAATTTTATCACTCTGTTCTCTGTACAGTACTTTTACTATAATTTCTGATCTCTTCAGTGATCTCAGGAAGTACATCTTCATCCTCTTAGACCCTTTTATCATCTTAGTTTCAGATACCTTTTAGATTTCTTCTTTGTGTCCCCAAGTGGCTATTTGATTTAGTTGATAATAGAAGATATATGAAGCCTGAACCTTAAATGCAATCTTGTCCTCAGAGTTCTATCACCAAGTTATGTAAAACATGTCTTCCCTTGGCCATAGGAGAGACCATATCAGCTAGCTGGATGAACAAATGAAAAATATTATTGCCACTATGTTAAGCGATTTAAGTACAACCTAAAATATGAAATGATCAATGTTGATTGTTAAGTCACTGAGATGCTCCTATGATGAGTAAATTTTACATTTTTAAGCACATCCATTCACATGCATTTCCTGAGACAGGTCCTTAAATTTACCCTCTCAATCTGTTCAGCTCATCACCACATGCTTACAAACTATTTGTAGAATAAAAGATCTTATGATTATCAAAGAAGCTTTTAAAAAGACATTTGAGATCTCTGCTTCACAACTGTAATTTTTCCAGATACCAATAAATGTGGCTGGTCATTTAATAGTTCAAAGTATATCTGGAGGCTCCTTAGGAAAATAAGATATGAACCTTCATGATTATACTGGTTATACTGCAAAGATTGGCAGAGCAGAAAATAATTAGAACATGTTTGTTGAGTAATAAAACTGAAAGAGAATGTTTAAACATCTATCTCTTGACCTTGTGCCAAAATTCTTATGGAAAATAAGTAGGATGATGATGTATCTCTAATGACTGGAGGAGAATGGAGAGATTTAAGTGAAGTGCAAATTGATGAGCTAAGGTAATTATTGACTTTGGAGGACCTTGGAGTTTTAAGTACAACAATGTGACTATTTAATTTTAGGGAGAAAACAGGCTTCTGTTTAGAGTTTCCAATAAGACAGGATAAATATCTTTTCTTTATAAAACTTGGAACTTGTCCAAACACCACAGTAGAGGTGAGATGTCAGCAAATACCAGAATGACTGAGAATTCTTCTAGTTTGCTCTCATTTAGACACACAGCACTGCTTTCTCTAAAGACCTTCTATCTTCAAATCCAAAACCTAACAGGTAAAGTTTTACAACTGACTACGTATAATGCCTATCCAACCATTGGTGTCAAGATGTAATGTGTACATGACACACCCATTCACGAGTAGCACTCCTGACCACACTCCAAGAACAACAGAGAAGAAAAGAGGAGCTAGACCAGGTTCAGCCACTGGTTTTCTGAAGACACAGACTCTTTTCTCTTGTAGATGGAATCACTTGGCTCTGGGGACAGTAGACATCCTGATGGTCTCTCATACCGTGCTTTACCTTCAGACCATACTTTACCCAGAACTTCTTGTCAGCATTCTACATCTTGGAATGACTTAAGAAATATCCCTAGTGCAAAGAACATTCATGTCCAAAGCCATACACACAAACACAAGGCAAACCCATCTGTGTTTGTTCCAGGACAGCATTACCACATGATGGCTTCACACAGCTCTCCCTTCAAGCTTAGCATATTTTTTTTGCTGGCCAGGATTTGGCCCTTGGACAGCTTTCATCATATATCCCACAGTCTTGCTGTCTCATTTGATCACAAGGTTCCACCTCATCATCTACATCAGATGCATTCTGGGAGCCAGGGAAATGGCACGGCAGGAAAAGACACTTGTCGCCACAAAGACAACCTGTGTTCCATTCTGAGGGCCCACATAGTAGGAAGAGAGAAAAACTGCTGCAAGCTCTTTTGACCTCCACATTAGACCATAGCATGTATGTGCCCCATACACACAAGTAAGTAATAAATAAATGTATTTTTAAACATCAACAGCTAACAAAAAAGAAAACAGAATTACTTGACTATCTGCTGACTAAGAAAATTTTAACAAGTCTGGCAGTGCCAGAAAGCTATCTCCTGGCCAAAAAGGGATAAAGCACACTTTACATCAAGTTTAGACTTTTACACTTTAAAATCATCATTCCTTTGGACTTTTATACTTTGATTCCCCCAGACAACCGGCTCAAGAAAAATAACATAACATAAAAAACAATGGCCACATTTCAACCCATTGGCAGCCACATCCCTTCCCCAGATAGGAAGGACGATTTATTTTTTATTATTCTTTCTGTGCCTAGCTGTGTAATGAACACTCAGGCAAAATTCCATATTTTTAGCTTTGCATAACATTAACTGGGGGAATGTAAAAATTTAAGTATATATGATTAGGCATCTTAAATATTTTAATTATAGTGTTAGTTAAGCTAGTTAATTATAAGTTAGTTAAAGTATATGGTTAATATTGCTAATCTAGAGTAATATAAGAATTTACAGTTCTAATGCCAAATAAATTCCAACTTCAGATGTGGATTACAAAGTCAAACCTTTGGAAATTACATGATTATATGAGTATATCTACTATTTAAGCCATTTATATCTATAGTCTGTTAAATTGTTATCTAAGACAAGAAAAAGAGAGAGAAACCTTTATCCTCTTAAGGACCAATTATCCATCTTTAATGTAGAGACTATGCTTTGTCCTAACATCACCATGATGCCCTTTTCCCCTGGGGGGGGAGAGAGAGAGAGAGAGAGAGACAGACAGACAGAGAGAGACAGAGAGAGAGAGAGAGACAGAGAGACAAAGAGAGACAAAGAGAGACAGAGAGAGACAGAGAGAGACAGAGAGGGGTGTTAAAACTGGTCTGTAGAACTCATTTGTCATATCGTATCTGGCAGGCTCAGCAAGAGGAATTGATTTTGGCCATGTGCCGCTTCCCCAAGCCCTGTCCAGCAGAGCCCAGTAAAAATGACACCAACTAACCGCCGGTTCAAACTCCTTCCTTTTCTTTATTGCGTGGTTCCATTCCCTTTATCTCATTCTCCCTCCAATCACACCACATTACGTAGGATACATGAGCCAGATCGCTAGACAGGAGTGGTCGGGACACTCTGTCCCTGAGCCCTTGCGTCAGCAGCCATGCTTTATATCCGTGTCCTTCACTGCTGCGCATGTGCCATTAACATGTTGATCACACAGTCATGGGGCTTGGCAGGGTGCCCGGGTGCCATCTTGGGCACTCACACATGGGACTGCTCTCCACACAATTATACGTCCGAGGGGGCAGGTGACACGACCATCATTATGGCAGAGAGGGCAGGTGACATGACCATGTGCATGTCATAGAGGGCAGGTGACACGACCATCTGCATGAATAATTGGGCAGGTGACACGACCATGTGAACCTCAGGGAAGGCAGGTGACTTGACCACGTGCACATCAGAGAGGGCAGGTGACACGACGATGAGCACGTCTGAGAGGGCAGGTGACACGACCATCTGCATGAATAATTGGGCAGGTGACACGACCATGTGAACCTCAGGGAAGGCAGGTGACTTGACCACGTGCACATCAGAGAGGGCAGGTGACACGACGATGAGCACGTCTGAGAGGGCAGGTGACACGACCATCTGTTCGTCACAGGGGACAGGTGACATGACCACCTGCATGTCAGAGGGGGCACGTAACATGACCATGTATCCGTCAGAGGGGCAGGTGACA
>NW_008332644.1:4376517-4382702 GCF_000622305.1 Nannospalax galili | reverse complement strand
CTGCCCTGGATATCCTATCTGATTATTTGCAAACTGCCCCTGTCCCATAAGCATGTCTACACTCCAGGCAGGTTGACCATTTCTGGCATTTTCTGCTGCGGTCTGATGTGAATAATCAAGGTAGGCAGCTTTCCATACTAAGTATTGACCTCCAGATAATACTGCCCTGCACAAATTGCCCCAATCAAATGGGGTCATACAAAATCTTTTAAGGCCCTCAACTTGGGTCAGGGTATATGCTGCTTGGGGACCATAGCCAGAGACAGCTGTTTTAATCCTCTCTATAATCTTCCATTCCACTGGCTCATGGTATCTCTGATTATTATTGGTATGGTCCTCAAATACAGGAAAAGCAGAGGTCCCTATACCTAGTTCTTCTTGTCCCCATATGTGAGAGAATCGCATCCGTGCCACCCCGGATGGCACCACCACAGGAGGACCTGGAGATCTTGACATATACTGTGGTGGTGGCCCCCGTCCAGGGGTAGTTCTCCCTTGATTCATTAGCTTTTCGCAGCCACATCTTTGGTCTTCCTGTCCTCCCTTATCTTTAGTGGGTTCTCTAATGTTTAAATGCTGCATAACGGACTCCAGATCATCTGAGTCATGGCTTTCTGCATCCTCCTTTTCTGCGCTATCGGCCCTCTGAGAGTTTATGGAGCATTCCTCCTTTAGTTCCTCCAATGCCTGCTCGCCCTGTTTCAGATCCTCAATATATTTCCCCGATGTATCCGTCAGGCAGGAGCGGACCAAAGTCCAAACCGCCAAAACACCTCTGGGTAATTTCCCTTCCGTGTCCGCATCAAGCAGATCACGCCCTAATTTTTCCCATGATTCCTTGTTAATGTAGCCCTCCTCTACAAACCAAGGAGCCACTTCCCTGACTGCCTCAAGGAATGTTTCCACTGTGGAGTCCTTTAATTTTATTACACAGGTTTTCAGCAACTGAATCAGAGCCTTTTGTACCTTGGGCTTAGCATGTAAGTTTCCCATGTTTTTCCTTATGAGAATATATGCTTTGTCCTGTCCTTTTTTTTTTTTCCAGGAGCTTCTCCGTCCCTATAAACCAGGCACTTTAACTTGCTAGCAAACCTTACCTGTCCTCTTTTCTTTTACTTATTGTATTCCAGTCACACTTTGCACTCTGAACAACAGGAAGGGACCACGAACAAAAACAGCAACAAAAAGAAAACAATGGCGGCGACAAGGAAAAACACTACAACAAAAAAACTGTCCATGAAGGAAGAAGCGAAAGTGAAAATGAGAATGAGAGGCTCCCCATACGGGCCACCAGTTGCCACTTCCCCAAGTCCTGTCCAGCAGAGCCCCGTAAAAACGACACCGACCAACCATCAGTTCAACCTCCTTCTTCCTTTTATTGCGTGGTTCCATTCCCTTTATCGCATTCTCCCTCCAATCACACCACATTACGTAGGATACACGAGCCAGATCGCTAGACAGTAGTGGTTGGGACACTCTGTCTCTGAGCCCTTGCATCAGCAGCCATGCTTTATATCCGTGTCCTTCACTGCTGCGCATGTGCCATTGACTTGTTGATCACACAGTCATGGGGCTTGGCAGGGTGCCTGGGCGCCATCTTGGGCACTCCCACATGGGCCTGCTCTCCACAGCCATGTGACATCTTACCTTGCCCAAATGTGGCTGATGGGGAGGGGCCCTGGTTCAACCTGGCTCTCTTGGACTCCACCCCCTTGGTGGTTGCTCCATGGCCAGGGCAGGAACCACCCTGGGCGCCTGTAGGGTCCATCAGCAAGTTCTCAGGCTTGTTCTGGGCATCTGCCCCATGATCAGTCTTTTGGGGCTGGAGAGGTGGGTCAGCAGTTAAGAGCACTGGCTGCTCTTGCAGAGGACCCAGGTTCGATTCCCAGTACCCACATGGGGACTAACAACCATCCGTAACTCTGGTTCCAGGGGATCCGATACCGACATTACATGACACAGGTGCACTTTCACACATGAAAGCAATACACTCATACACATAAAATAAAAATAATAAATAAAATATTTTTAAAAATTGGCTTAGTTTCCTATTAACTCTTTGAAAAGATTAGCAATGGGGTGAAAGTGATGATCAATGCCTCAGGCACTGAGCTAGTGTTGAGAAGCTGGAGAGAAGAATTGGGACACCCAAGGGCTCTGCCATGTCTAAAGACAGCAGCTTGCACCCAGCTCTATCTAATTTGATGGTTGTTTTGAGGGCTAGGTATGGAGAGCCCTATGTTCTATCTACTTAGCTTCCTATGACTGTGATTAAACACTGAACAAACTCAACTTGGGGAGGAAAGGTAAGGATGAGGTGGCTTGCACATCCCAGTCACAGTTCACCACAGAGCAGCAGGAAGTCAGGGCCAGAACCTACAGGCAGGAACTAAGTACCAATCCTGGAGGAAGTTGCTTAGTTGCTTTCTCCCCCTGGCTTCCTCAGCTGCTTCTCTTGAATGACCCAGATCCACCTGTCTAGCGATGGCACCACCCACTGTGGGCCTGACCCTCCTACATCGTTCAGCAAGTAAGAAGAGGCCTCACAGTCATGGCCACAGGCCAATCTGATGGAAGCATGTTCTCGCTTGAGGATCCCTCTTCCCAGGTGTCAAGTTCCCAGCTGAAGCTTAACCAGGACACAATATAAAGCAGCAAGAACATTTTCTGACTCACAAATACACTTGGTGAATAGCAGTTCCCATTGCTTTCACTTTTTTCTGTGTGTATATTTGTGTGTGTGTGTGTGTGTGTGTGTAATGTCTGCTTTTATGAGTGTCTGCATGCACCTATATGTGGTACTGTGAGTACATGCCAAGTTACATGTATGTAAAGATCAAATGATAACTGTCCACCCTCACATCCCACCATTTTTTTGAGATAGGGCCTTTCTTTTTGTTGTTAACTCTTGAGTGCCCTAGACTTGCTGGCCTTCAGGCTTCCAGAAATTCTCCTGTCTCTACCACCCCTTTACCTTAGGAGTGCTGGAACTACAGAGTTTTGCTGCCACATGAATCATTGTGTAGCTTCTGGGGATTTGAATTTAGATCTTCCAGCTTACATGGAAAGCACTAACCAATGGAACCACCTCCTTAGCCCCAATGTTAGCTTGTTTACACCCTTGGTTTTATGAAGGTTTTAGAAGAATGATGGTTTAATCTTAATCATGTTGTTTATAAACCTGAGTCAATTAATCTTAAATTTTTGCTATCTCCCCAAGATCTTTTGCAAGTGCTGTACCTGAGATATGAATAGCAGTCAGTCATTAGGAGGTTGTCTATGTTTTTTTTTCTCTTTTAAAAAAACATTAAAATTTATAGTATCATTCTGGAATAAGAATTTATGATGTCATATCTCCCTTGACATCCGCTGGAATTTTTCTGGTCTTTTCACATAGTTCTTTCTTATAAGTACACACCCACACTCAGAAAACCATGACATCATTAATTATTTCCAGGTGTCCAGAATTCATTTTACTTTTATATTATTTATATAATATTTTGCAGTTTGTCAAAACTTTGTTCTTCTAACAAAAAGAAATAGTGAAATAAAACTTTGTTTTCATAAGTAGGAAGTAATTCCCAAGTTTGCTACACTGGAAAATAAAAAAAAAAAACAAAAGTACTAACAAAAGACCTGTTGCTGTTAGTCATTTATTCACTAATGTTGACTAAAGGATTGCTATAATTTGAAAATAGTGCCTGATGGAGCCAAACACATTGAGGAAATGGTAATATAAAAAACCACAAACAAGTGATCCAAGGCACTGCTTTTTAGGAATTACTTTTATAATTTATGGCTGAGTAACTTACACCCTGGCAATCACCATGAAGGCACCACAATGACTTCCTCATAATCAGCTACTCTACTCATGTATGTACCAAGGAAGTGTGAGGAATGAAACATTAGATACAGAGCCATTGATCCTGAATCTACCATTGCCATTTGGTAGGTGTGTAGTCACTTTCCCTCGTAGCAACGTCTCTAGAATGATATTAACACAAGCCTAGTGATGACTTTCACAACCACGGATGTGACTGTTATACACTTACCATTTTTATCTTGCTATCACTTGTATTTTTACATTTAGCTATATTTCATATTCTCTCAAATACTAATAAAACTATTGACTCATCATTTAAATATATGTTCTGTTCCTCCAGGGCACATCACTAAATGAAATATTTAGCCCCCATTGGAGTTGGATATGACCATTTAAGTGAGGTCTCTATCTAGCCTATAAAATATGTATATGTAAAAATAAATAAATAAATAAATAAAATATGGATATGTGATACCCACCACAGATAGTCTTTTCCCTTTGTATATGACATTCATAGTAATACTTAGAGGGGCATTGGAAGTCACATGTTGAGAATTTAACAGGTACCTACATCTCTAAATTGCCTTGGCACATTTGTTGAAAGTCAACTGGCCTTATAAAAGTTGTATTTATTTTATATTCTGTGCTGTTCCTCTGATTTGTATGTAAATTATTGTACTAATACCATAATATTATCTTGTTTCCTTTATAATAAAATTTAAACTCTGTTAGCATAAATTCTTCTTCTTTGTTGAAATAATATTATACAATGTATTTTGATCATATGCAGACCCCCTTCTCCATCTCCACCCACATACTGCTATCCTTCCAATTGTCAAGTCCTCTGTTATTGTTTTATTTATTTTTGTTTTTGGAGAGTTTCATACATGAGTATTGCATTTGAATTGTTTCCAGTCTGCACAGTTCTCCTCCAACTTCTCTATGCCTCTCACTCACTTTAAATTTTTCCTCCTATTATTGTTACATATACAAACATTTATATATAATATGTATATGTTTCATTGAATCCATTTAGCATTGCTTGTGTGTACTTGGGATTAGGGCTTCCCACATAGGATTAGAGAGCCTCTCAGGGAGAAAGTGGATTCTTCCTCCCTCAGCATCCATTGGTTGCCTGTAGCTCTTCATCTTGAGGTGGGACAAACCCCCATCTACCTTGGCATGTCAACTGGTTTTGTCATGCACATCTTGTTAGGCCACCATCTGTGGAAATGTCATTGGTATAGCCTCCCTATTATGTCTAGAATGCATTAACTAGCTTAGGTGTCTTCTCCCTCTGGCTCTTATAGTCTTTCTGCCCCCTCCCTGAGCCTTAGGTGTAGAGGTTGCATTGTACAAATCTGATTTAGGGATCAGCATCTCACAGTCATTTATTTTCTGCTTGTCAACAAGGGTGGAACTTTGTAATAGTTTCCATCTGTTGCACAAGGGTAGCATCTTTGATGAGTGGCTAGAGATAAACCTGCTTGTAAATATAAGGATAAATATCTAGAATATGGTAACAAATTATGTTGGCCTGGGAAAGTGACAGAAGTAGGTTCTTCTCTAGGGTTTATGACCTCTCCAGCCACATATACTTGGATATTAACAGTTCCACAGATGAATTCCTTTCATTAAGCAGGCTTTAAGTCCAATTACACTGTTGTTGATTACCATTATGATAAGAGTGCCACTATTGCACTGACAGAGATTGCTGAGCTGGTCATTGTGGTTTTTAGGCTTTACAGCTGGGTAAGACTTGATTGGTTTTCTCCCTTGGCATAGTATCTTCGAATACTGTGAGAGCTAGTCTTCAGGAAAGAGGTTTCTAGCTTAGTTCTAGCTCAATTGCCCCAAGTCCTGTGTCTGAAGTCTGTGGTATATTCAGGAATAGGTTCTTACCTTTAAGTTCTGGAAGGCAGTCAAGAGTTGTGGCAATATCTTGTATTATTTTGGGAGTCTCTGGAATTGACCAAGAAATTTGAGGGGAAGTTACCTTGCCTGGCACTGCGATTTGTGTTATGTAGTCTTCAGCTATGTATAAGCACTCAAATATACATTATACATGTATTTTTCAGTAGGCTAAAAAATTTAGTGCTACTCTAATCCTTTATCTTTAAATAGGAATTTTAAATCAGCTTGCTGTTATTTTTAAGAAGCCTCTTGCAATTGCATTAGATATCTAGGTCAATTTCAGGATGTTGATTATGTTAAAACATTGTCTTTCTACAAATGTGATATATATGTGTGTGTATATATATACATATGCATGTACATATACATTCATATATTCATTTCCAATGTCCTCTTCCATTTCACTTTGCAATGTTTATAGGTTTCAGTATTCATATTTTGTGTATTG
>NW_008332644.1:4335019-4376496 GCF_000622305.1 Nannospalax galili | reverse complement strand
AGCTACAAGAATTAAATTTATTCCTAAGCATTTTTATATTCTCATGAACAGATCCATTATTTAATTTTCCAATTAATTTTGTATATTGATCTTAAGTCTTGAAAATTTGCTGAGTTAAATTTAATTCTTGTAGCTATTTTGTAGATTCTGTATGATTTTTATATAGGCATGATCAAAAGAATGATTTTATTTCTTTTTTCCAGGAGGATGTTTTATTTCTTTTATTTGCCTCATTGAACTAACTAAGCTCTCCAATAATATGCTGAGGAAGGTGATGTTCCTGGTGTTTTATAAGAAGGGTGAAGGCTTTCACATTGACTATGATATCTGCTATAGATTTATTTCTGGCTGTCAAAAACCAGATTGAGCATGTTCCCTTAATTCCTAGTCTGCTGAAAGTTTTCTTGTAAAAAGACTTGATATATATATATATGACCTGTAGCTACACAGGTCACAGGCTATAGCAGAAAACTTACTGCTATTATACTGCTAAATAGACATAGTAATAAACCAACTCCTAATGACATATTGCTATACCCATAGAATAGTGCATCTCTTAACTCTTCCTGGAGAAGCTTCATTTTGAAGCTAAGAAAGATTAACACAGAGACCCATGGCTTGTCACTGTGTGGAAAATAAGAAACTCCAGAGTGCTCAGCCCTAAAGGGACAAATGCATTATACCCTCTCCTCCTAAGGTTCAAGGGTCATTGCAGAAGAGGGGGAGAAAGACTCTAAGAGCCAGAGATGGTCGATGAATATAAGGAACCATGTTTTCTGGACACAACAGGGCACAGAAGTGGTAACAGCATGCACAACACCTGCACAAGGCCAGTCCAGACATATTCAAGCATGGGCTGGGGAGGTGGACCAGGAGCCCTGGCCTTAGCCGAGAAACTGTTGTCAATTGATAGCTTCTGGGAGAGGGAGACTTGATTTTCTTTAAGAAAGTGATATCAGGCAGGTTGAGCTGGCTCCAGGGAGTGAACTACACCCAAGAACATTTGGGCAACACAAATTAGACTTGATTTTTTTAAAAATACAGGACATGGAGGAGGGGTAGGGACATGAGTGTGGATCTTAGAGGAGATGGAGGTGGGGGTCTGAATATGATCAAAATGGATTTTAAGAAATTCTCAAGGAATCAATAAAACATTATTTAAATAGGTTATTTTTATTATCATACCAAGTAAAATATTTCTTTATGACATTTACAAACCCTCTTAGTTCTGGTGTCCCCACTTTCTCCCTCATTTCTTTGCCCCTCCTCCCAGCTTATGGTCCTTTGCTCCAGAATTACCCTTTCCATTTTCTTTTTTTTTTAAAAATTTTTAGTGAGCTTTTATATTCTCATACAACTGTTCTCAATCAAACCCAGACACCTACCCCATCCATGACTCCCCCATCCCCCAAATGGACCTCATGCATTCCACCACACATGGTAAGTCCTATTCAGTCAAGCATTTGCATCCAGATGCCCTTCATTTGCTCCAGAATTACCCTTTCCATTTTCTTTTTTTTTTAAAAATTTTTAGTGAGCTTTTATATTCTCATACAGCTGTTCTCAATCAAACCCAGACACCTACCCCATCCATGACTCCCCCATCCCCCAAATGGACCCCATGCATTCCACCACACATGGTAAGTCCTATTCAGTCAAGCATTTGCACCCAGATGCCCTTCAGTGCAAATGCATGCTGGAATCCAGTCAGTTCATCCAGAGATTATATGCAAAGCACACCCTCTCCTACCCAGCAGCAAGCAGCCTCCAACAGCTCTCAGTCTAAGGCCAGCTGACTATTCACCTCTCTCCTCCCCTCTGGGCCTTTGTTCAACTGAGCTGACATAAGTCCTGTGTTTGATGCCACAATTGCCACAAGTTCACATGTGCAATCTTCCAGAGGCCTCAAAGCCTCTGCTTCTCTGTGTCCATGAACCAGCCCTGGCTCTTACAATCTTTCTATTCCATCTTCTGCAATGTATTGCTCACCCCCACTCACACCCCATTCACTTAGAACCACTTTTCCTGCCTCTCATAGGCCCCTTTCTGTGTTTCTGACCCCTATCCCATGCACTTCCATTACAGTAAGTTACACACATAAAGATTCCATTTCCTAGCTGTTGTGAAGAGTGCAGCAACTAAAACAGATGTACAAGTGCAACCTGAAGTCATTGGAGTAATTAAACTGGATATGGTAGCTCAATTTTTACTTTTTTGAGAAACTCCACACTGATGTCTGTGATGGCTGCACCAGTACACAAGGGGTCCCTTTTCCCCACACGATTACTAGCATTCCTTAGAGTTTGTTTTCTGATGATAACCATTCTGACCAGTGAGATGGGATTTCAGAGTAATTTTAAATTGCATTTCCATATTGGCTAATCATGTTGAGCAATATTTTAAAATATTTATTACAATTTTCATATATTTCATATTCATATAACATTTTGGTCTGTGCTTTCTACTTTTCATTAAATTTGGAAACTTTTTAGCTGTTATATCCTCAGATATTTTTCTCTGTCACAGTCTTACCTTGCTATCCTTCTGGTATTTTGTTATCTCTCTCTCTCTCTCTCTCTCTCTCTCTCTCTCTCTCTCTCTCATATGTGTTATATCTGTGGCGCACTCATAGGCCAGAGCAGGGTTTGGGATGTCTTTCTTTATGACTGTCTACCTTCTTGCCATGACTCAAGGTCTTTCATGAACTAGAGCTGGCAAGGCTGGCTGGCTAGACAGCTCTGTCTCTGCTTGTCTCTGTCCCCCTCCAGTGCTGGGATTACACATATGTGGAGCCATACCTGGCTCATGGCATGAGTCTTTGGGATTCAAATTCAGGTTCTCATGCCTTCAAAGCAAGCGCACTTCCTACCTGAGCCATCTCCCCAGCACCTCTGATATTAACTAGTAGCATATGAAGGTTCTGTTTACATTTAGAATCTACTTCCCCATTTTTTTCACCTTGGATAATTTCTGTCAGATTTTACTTGACTTCCTTTATTCTCTGTCCTGTTAATTTAGCTATTAAATATAGGTAGCGATGCTTTTAAATATCAGAGGTTGCACTTTTCCAAAATTTCTATTTTCTTCTTGTATTGTTTCTATGTTTTACTGTTGTGCAATTTTATGATTTATTGAGAATAGATAAAATTATTTCTTTTAAATCTTAGTTTTCATATCAGTTTCATATGAAAGTTAAACTTGGTTGATTATATCTTTTTTGAGTATGTGCCACATTTTCTTGGTTTTGTTGTTGTCATTGCTATTGTTTTGTTGTTACTGTCGTTTTTGAATGTCCAGGAAACTCTAGGTGCTGTTCTTTCCAGTTAGCATGCTTTTGTTTTTATGCTCTTTTAGGGAAAAACTTTGTTATGTGAACATGAACTTCAAGCTCCATTTCTTGAAGAGAAACTTCTTCAGACCTTCCATTTGAACTGGGATGCCTTGGATATGCTTCAGTGAGTAGATGAGGGACATATGCAGATGCTAGCTGTCAAGGTTTGTGATTGCCTCGCTGGCTCCTCTTCTTGTAAGATTCCCCAATTCTCTTTATGAGTCATGGTTTCCAGGCATCTCTTTACAGCATCCCTAGGCTACAGAGATAACAGCTATTTCAGGTGTCCTTTTGACTCTGTTGTGCTGACAACTCTGACATGCATGTCACCCAGTGTAAAAACATCTCTGGAAAGAACCTGCCTGTACAGGCATCTCCTCCTCCAAGGTAACTGTCTACCAGCTGGCTCTGTTCTCCAGTTTCTTCGTGTTTCTGGCCCTGATCTTAGCTCGGAATTAGCTTTGGCTGAACTCCTTTGTCTAGTCCATAAAAGTATGATTCAGGGATTAAACACGCATGTATGTAAAATTTGAAGATGCCTTCGCTGGCTCTTTCTCTGCTGTGATTTCTCCCCTTTCTCAGTATTCAGTTTTACAGTGTGGATTTTACTTTACATCAAAACAGAAAAAAGACTACTTTTCACATGTTCCCCACAGTTTTGAGCACTGGAAGATTCCACTTACCTAAGGTTGAAAAGCAATGGAGTTGGCCCCTGACTTGTACAACATACCAGCTCATGTATATTTCCCACTAGAGTGTCTTTGTTTCTGTTTATTCCCCTACCCTCCTATCGATGCATTTTGTTTTATGACCAAATAGTATAATTATTTTTACACACAGAACTCATACTCTAAGGTGCAAACCTACCACATGTCTAAAAGCCTGAAATATTAGAACTTAAAGAGAATTCAGAAGTTATTTAGGTGCTACTTAAAACCAGTGTGGTAAGTGGCATGATAAAATGTACTTAGCAGCTCAGTGACTACAATTGTTAATTGAATGTACAGTTTGTTCCAAACCTTAGTATATGTTGTCTGAACCCAAGTCTCACTGTAACCTTCCTGATTAGGAGGAGTAAACAAGTAGAGAATTCCAGTCTTGTGGAGAACTTGGCAACATACTTAGTAAACCACCACTCTAAGGGAGAGGAAATCAGTAGAGGCAGATCCTCACCACTGTGGCTGTGTACTCAAATTTACCCTACTTCCTGGCCCTTAAAGCTCATATCTCATCCTAACTATGATTTAGGATGGTAGGTCAACTAGAAAGACTTTGGAACAAATGACACATTGCTTTGGAGTTCTTCTTGGAGAAGACACAAAAACGACAAGCAAGCAAAGCATTGCCTCCATCCGAGCATTAATGCAGTTCATGGCTCTGGCATCTCCAGGCTCCAGTGAAGCTGCAGTGGCAAAAGTTGAGTCTGAAGGAGGACATGGTTGGTTAAGGGCAGTAAGACAAGCTGGAGGGAACACCGGTGTCTCTGGTGCAGGTAGCACTGCAAGGCAGGAACAGAGTTTTTCAGGAGAAGGGATTATAGCGCCCTAGAACATAATGACATCTAGTTGAGGGGGGGCAGTCAGAGCAAAAACAACTGGATTGTGCTCAACATATCTGTTTTGAGAACTCTGAAAGGTCTGTCATAGTCTGAATGTTTACATCCATCTTCAGTTCATATGTTAAACCGTCAGTGAATGGGAATTCAGCCATTATGAAGACCATGCAAGTTAGCTTACTCCTTCCACTATGTGATGATACATTCAAACAAGCTCCCAGAAACACAGAATGTATCGGCACCTTGACTTTGAATTTCACAGTCTTCAGAATCACATTTTATACATTAATTTCTGTTGTTTATAAGTGATCCAACAGTCCAAGTCCACTATTGCAAAGCTTCTCTGGGAAAAGAGGCTTTCCAGGAACCCTGAAATCCTGCATTAAATAACTTGGATGTGCTTATTGGTGTACACATAATCACATACCAAGTAGAAAGGCTAACAAGAAGATTCAGTCAAAGAAAGGCTGGAGAAACATTCTTCTGTGTTTTACGATGTGAATAACAATACCCCACTTTTAAGGTAAGAGCTGGGGAAACACTAACCATACAGAGAGATGAGGCAGGTCATATGGATATTCAAGGAGATGTTTTATGAAGAGAGGGCTTGAACATAAGGCAATAAAGCTCATCCTTATACAATAGACAGATCTCTGAGTGCTCAGAAGCACAGAGTGATAAAAAGACTTCTAGGAAGTGGTACCATTGGAGTGGCTTACAGCATGAAGGAAGAGAAGAGAATTCCTGATTTGCTGTCAGTGATTCACATATTAGATGATGACCGGGTTTGAGATGATGTCAGGAAGAATGGAGAGGAGAAGCACAGGTGCTGGGACTTACGGATGGAATAGTATCATGGTTGCTGTCTCACAGTTTCATGTCCATTAACTTCATAATCTAAGAACCAGCACAATTGCTGCTTTTTAGGACACGTTTCTGTCAGAATAATTTCTACATTTCTGTACTTAACTCTAGTTATCCTTTTCCTTTTTCTTTTAAAAAATATTATATTTATTTTTTTTATTTTATGTGTATGAGTGTATTACCTGCATTTATGTAAGTGCACCCATGTCATACAATGCCCGTGGAGGTCAGGGTCCTCTGCAAGAGCAGCCAGTGCTCTTAACCCCTGAGCCATCTCTCCAGTCCCTCTTTTTCCTTTTCTTATGCTGAACACACCTTGCTTTACACATGGTTCTTGTGCAGGAGCAGAGAAGCAAGAAAATAGTTAGGAGTTTGAGTCTCTGCCAGGTGTTTGTTCATTGCTCTTAAAAGAGAGCACACTTCAAAGATCCCCATGTTCTCATTTCTGCAATACTTGAGCTTCTGTCTTCTGGGTGCATCTACCACAATTTCTGTCATCTTCTCTTCAGCTCTGCCTTCTTATAGGAATTTTCAAAGCAAGATATTTCTCTCAATACCCCTGCCTCTTGTTAAATAAATATCTAACATGTTATTTCTTGGCAGCTTAACTGATATCTTGAGATCAGAGGCACTGTGATTTTCAACAATAGAAGGTTTGAGCCTAGTATGACATACAACTGGGCTCAGGCTTCATCAGAATCTCCATGTCAGCATACTGCCAGTTAAGCTGACCTCATCTGACTTCCTTTCAGCATGCATAAGCTCAGTAGCCATTAAGATAATTCACTCAAACACACATAGAAGCATAGCCCATATGAACCCCTGGATCCCATGTGTCAAAAATGTTGGTAATGAACCAGGATTATTTGGGTTTTTTTTTATTTATTACTTTTATTTTTATGTGTATGTATGTATTGCCTGCATGTAGGTATGCGCTCCCATGTCATGCAACACCCATGGAGGATATCCATCCCCTGGGGGTTGGGGACTTTTCTATTGTTCATTTGGCTGTTTGAAGAGGCTGTTGGATCCCTTGGAACTGGAGTTATGGACAGTTGTTAGCTGCCATGTGGGTGCTGGGATTCAAACCTGGGTCTTCTGCAAGAACAGCCAATGTTCTTAACATCTCTCCAGCCCTGGGATTATTTAGTTTTGCTGCCAATGAACAATCATTTTGAAGTACCTACTTACCAGTATTCTACAACACTTTGATGAGAATGGGTGTGGCTGTGTGACTAAACTCAAGTACTAACCTTGGTCTGTCGCCACCTCCATCACCATGCCCATCGTTATTGGAGCCATTACTGTGCTGCATCCACAGGGAAAAGCTCATTTGCATCAAGGACTATGCTTTAATACCACACTGTGAAGAAGTTTTCCTGGGAACACCAAGGTACACCAGTTAAGAAGCCCCATATTCAGTGCAGAGTGACCACTATTGTTATGAAGAGGAAATTAGCCTATATGCACAGGCACATAGGAAGATGTTCTATGGAGAAGAGTCTTCAACACTTACTATATATAATTCATCTGGCTAGTCCATGATTCATTTAAGAAAGTATAAGAGGAATAAGCTTGAATAAGAGGATTAATGGTATGAGAAATGACCATTATTTAAAGTCTACTCATTTCCCCTAACCACACTTCAAACTAGAAAGACCTGACATTGGGACTACTGGGCCTCACCAATAATGTCTTCTCCTTGGAGAATTGTGTGTGTGTGTGTGTGTGTGTGTGTGTGTGTGTGTGTGTGTGTGTGTATGAAAGAGAGAGAGAGAGAGAGAGAGAGAGAGAGAGAGAGAGAGAGAGAGAGATATGACTTGAATGGTCATGTGCACCAAAGGAGCAATTTAAATGAGTCCTGATGGAAACATAGAAAAGCATGGGGAAAAGGGGAAATTCAAACATCACAAAAAACATAATGCAGTTATGTGCATAGTGCACAGAGAGGTGAGAAGAAACTGTATAACTCAAAAATGAGACGCAGATGTTCAGAGGGGCTTTGCTGCTCTCTCACAAAGAGCCCTACTTTCCACAACCAGATTCCACAGGAAACTGCAAGAAGAAATTTATTTTTTCCTTGGATTTCTTGGAGCATTATTCCTAAAAAGAAAAATTCCTTAGCTAAGAAGGCAGCTGTGGATATTATGGTGAGTTATATCCAATAAGCAGGGCCATGGACAGTTGGCGGTCACTGGCATTGTAAACTTCGAAAGGTAAAGAACTATATTCAGTTAACTAGTATTACTGTCCTCAGCAATATTCTGACTTGTCATAGGAGCTTGCTGAACTAAACAAGAGTTCTCCAGAGAAGAAGGATTTACAGATATCTACCTATATATCATCTATGTATCTGTCTGTCTGTCATTTATCTATCATCTATCATCTAGCTCTCTAGCTATCTAATCAGGTTATCTATCATCTATCTGTCTATCTCTATATAGATGACACATGATCTATCTATCATCTATTCATATATATATCTGTCTATATATCTACCATCTATACATATAGATACACAACAGATTATCTATCTATATATCTATCTATCTATCTATCTATCATCTATCATCTATCGTCTGTCCTCTATTTGTATAGGTAGATAAAGATATATAGATGGAGATAGATAGATAGATAGATAGACAGATGATAGGTGATAGATGATTGATAGATAAATAGGTAGACAGATGATAGATAGATAGATAGATAGATAGATAAATGATAGATAGATGATAGATAGAGTTGGAGACATTTACTACAAGAAATAAACTCACAAGATAATGCAAGTTTATAAATTCTAAGATATACAGTTGGCAAGTATAGTGGTATGAATGAAAAATTACCCCATAGACTCAAATATTTGAATAAATCTGTCTCCACTTGATACAGTTTAAGAATTGGTAGAACCTTTAGGAAGTGCAGCCTTGCTGGGGAAAGTGTATCACTGGGGATGGGGTGTGAGAGTTCACAAACTTGCCCACTTCCAGCTTGCTTTTTCTTGTGGTTTAAAATGTGAACGCTCAGCTTTTGGCTCCTGCAGCTATGCCTGCAGCTTGCTGTGGTGCCTCCCCACCACAGACTCTTATCTCTCTGGAATCACAAGCCACAATAAGCTCTTCTATAGGTTACATTGGTCGTGGTGTTTTATAACAGCAATAGAAAAGTAACTGATACAGCAAGTGTGATGCTCCATTTCAATTGTTAATTTGATACAATGTAGAATTATCTGGGAAGTGAGTCTCAATGAGTAACTCTCTAGATCAGGTGGCCAGTAGGCATGTCTGTGGGGGATTGACTTGATTGTCTTGATTATGCTAATTGAGATGGGAAGACATGCCCATGTTGGGTGGCACAACTCCTGAAGAAAGAATTGTAAATTACATAAGAGTAAAAAGTGAGGCCAGTGCAAACATGTACGCATCTACTCTTCACTTCTGACTGTGGTATAATGTGACCAATTCTCTCAAGGTCCCACTGCTACAACTTTCTTACAACATGGGACTGTGAGATAAAAGAAACCCTTTCTCCTCTAAGTTGTATCTGTCAGAGTGCTTTATCCTAACAACAGGAAATGAAACTGATACTGCAAGCTGGTGACATGGAAGAACTAACCTATCATTGCATTCTGGTTCCAGATTTGTTTTTAGGAACATGGTCTCAGGCTGAGCCTTGGCTGCATTCAAATTCATAATCTTCTTGCTTCTAGGGAAAATTGGGATAGTAGACATGCCTTACTGTCCAACAGAAGTTCTCTCTTACAAAACCTTTTTGTTTTATTCAAGCTTTTGATTGGGAATAACCATTTATGCTAGGGAGAGAAATGTACACTGCTCAACCTATTGACTCAAATGTTAATATATCTCATAAGTGTTCATAATGACACAGCAGTAATGTTTATATATGTATCTGTGTACCTGGTGACCCAGTTAATTCTCTTGTTTGATGGCTTTTTATTCCTCCCATGGATTGTTACATTTTTGCCTTTACTTTAACACAAGACATGAGCACATGTAAAGAGCACAGAAGGAACCACATACTTGGAGACATACACTTCCTGGCTGCTTTATACCAAGGATTCATTTCCTCCTATGTACAATCAATCACTTCTAGTGTAATGAGTCTTACTTTGACTGTTGGTTATCTGGTAAGAAAAGCCCAAATGATCATGATCACATAATAGTCACAAATTTTAGTTGAGTAAATCACTGTTTCCTCTGATGAACATACTCATCATTTGCTGATTTTAAAAATTATGTATAGAGCCTGGAGAGATGGCTTGGTGATTAAGAGCACTGGGTTTGGTTCTTGGCACCTACATAGCAGTGAACAACTGCCTGTAATTCCTGTTCCAAGGATCTAACACCCTGTTCCTTTCTCTGTGCCTGTATATGATGCATGCACACAGTGCACTTACATGCATGCAGTCCATAAACCTAAAGTTTAATATACATACAAATTTTAAAAGTTGTATTTATACACATGAGTTTTTGTGTGGTCTGTGCAAATGTGAATGCAGACACCTATGGAGTCCAGAAGAGGGTGTCGGATCCTCTGGTGCTGGAGTAACAACAGGCTGTTGTAAGCCATCTAATGTGAGACTTCTACAAGAGTAGTTCACCTTCTTAATGGAGTCATCTCTCCAGATCCAGCACTCCTTTTCATCCCTTAGTTCCTAGACCTTATCTTTGATAGAAATGAGACTGTCACTAATTTGGGATATAACTGCATCCTGAGGAATTTTACCCCAACACTAAAAAGCACCTCAGTTGGTAGCATTACAGAATTTTTTAATGGCATTTGATCATCCAATCAAGTTAATTGTTTCAGAGTGATGGGTATTATAATATGACCAGTAAATCTGATGCTAAATAATTTTCATGGACGTAGCCAATATTGTATCAAAAATTCATGACACTGGCGAAGGCACTTTGGTTTGAGCAATATCCCCACAGGCAGGAATGATAAATTGATATCCAAAGTATGTGCCTAATCCACCGAGTGCAAAGTGATGTTCCATTCATGGTAGAATTAATTTGATACTATCAACTTATGTGGTCATAGTGACATGTTGAAGACTTAATGTTGGCTACTGTATCTGTGAGACTGGTCGTGTAGCAGTGAGTGAATATAATTGTTATTTCTTTTTTTAGATAATAGTTTTATTGATTCCTTTAGAATTTCATACAATGTATTTTGATCAAATTTAGACCCCTTCCTCCATCTCTTTTAAGACCCACTCCCTCCTCTGTACCACCCCTCATTTAATGCACTCTCTGATTTTTTTTTATGGCCTACTGAATCTAGTTTGTGTTCCTCAAATGCTTTTTTGGCTGTGGGTTCATATTCTGGAGCTTTGTCAATATATCTGGCAACACATCTTTAATGAAAATGGAATTTTCCTCTCAGCAGTTCTCAGTTGCTATTAGTTCCTCAGCTAGGGCTTGGAATTCCTGCTTATCTCTTTTCTCCTTGAAAGGATTTGTTCGGGTTGGGCTTGTGCAGGTCTTGTGTATGTTGTCACAAGAGCTGTGACTTCATATGTGACTTCATATGTGCAATTGCCTTGTTGAGTCTGGAAAACACAGCCTCCTTGTATTCATTCACCGTTTATGGCTCTCACAATTTTTCCACCCCCTCTTCCACAATGACCCCTGAGCCTTGGAGGAGGTGTGATATCGGTGTCCCAATTAGGGAGGGACATGACTCACTGTCTTATTCCCTGTATGTTGAACATTTGTGGATTTCTGTGTTAATCACAATGTGAAGCAAGAAGAGGCTTCTCTAGGGAAAATAGCAAGACACACTTATCTATGGGTATAACAATAAGTCAGGAGTTAGTTTACTACTACGTCCATTTAGCAGAGTAACAATATCAAATTCTCCTTTATGGCCTGTGACCTGTCTAGCCACAACTTCTTGGTCCTGACAACAGTGTGAATATGGGCTCCATCTTGTGCAGTGAGTTTTAAATCCAAGCAGAAAATATTTGGTTACTCTCATAACATCCATGCCACTATTGCACCAGTGTGCATATCTTGCCAGGTCAGTCATTATTGTAAATCACAGATGGTTAAGGTTGATTATTACTTTTCTTTTCCAATAGCGTGCATTTCATCTTCCAGTTTTATGAAAGTTAGGCAGTAGAGATGAAGCTTCAAGGTCAGTACCAGCTTGATTTCACCATGTTTTGTTTTTTACTTACTTATAGTCTTTTTAGAAGTAGGAGGTAATGAAGATCAATAGTAATAGCCAGAATTGTTTGAGTCTACAGGACTTCCCTGGCCAACAGCTCCAAAAGAGGGAGCTTTATCATCAGGCTTTATATTTTCAAGCCTGTTTTGTAGGGTAGGGACGTTGAACACCCATTATTTCATAACTCCAGTTAAACTCTTTTTATATGTATACACATATATGTTAAGAAACGTCTATAGTAGAACTCAAGAAAGGGGCCAAAACTAACACATCAGAGAAAAGACAGCTGGTGAAACTGGATAGCCACACATAGAAGAATAAAGCCAGATCCCTATCACTCATCCTGCATAAAACACCTCTCAAATGAATCAAAAATCTCAAAATAAGTCCTGATATCCTGAATCTGAGAGAGGACAAATTAGGGAGAACACTAGAACTTGTAGGCAGAGAAAAGGACATTCTGAATAGGACTTGAATAGTACAGGCATTAAGAATAATTTTGACAAATAGGACCTCTGTGAAACTAAAAGTCTTCTTTACAGCAAAGGACACCATAATTCTAGAGAAGAGGCAGCATACAGAATGGGAAAAAAGTCTTTACCAAGTACACATCTGCTAGGGGGTTAGTATCTAGAATTTACAAAGATTCATACAAAAAACACAAAAACTAAATATCAATAAATTGAATTACCCAATAAAAATTAGGGTGAGAAGAATGCAAAAGGCTAATAAATATTTTTTAAACATTCAACATTTTTAGCCATTAGGGAAATGTAAATTAGAACTACTTTGAGAGCTTATCTTACCCCAATGAGAATGGCTAAGATCCAAAACACAAATGACAATTTCTGATGAAGATGTGGGGAAAAAGGAACACTTTTTCATTGATGATGGGCATGTAAGTGGTACAGCCACTATGGAATTAATTTGGATGTTCCTCAGAAAGCTAGAAATAAATCTGTGACATGATCTAGCTACATTAGAGCATATAAGTACAATAAGTGAGGGGTGGCAGGGAAGTGACATAAAGGGAGAGAAGGTAAGAATGGAATAGGAAGGTCTAAATGGGGTGAGGAATGAATGGAGAAGCGAGGTAGAGGAGGGCATATGGGGAGGGAAAACACTAAAGGCATTTTGAAGAAAGACCTAATTGGTCTTTCTAAGGGGAAGTCTGTGCTACAAAATCCATGTATAGCTTATTCTCACCACTTTGGTTATCTTCATCAGGAGGCTCTTAGCTAAGGATATGGATAACTAGGGAAGGAAACTAATTAAACTCCATATAGGAATGACTTATAAATAGACATAATCTAGACAAATAACTTTAAATTAACCCCAGAAAAACTACATGCTCTAGTGCCTTATGACCTGAGCACCCGATTTCATTTCCTAAGCAACCACATTTGGTACTTTACACAAAAACATAATGAGTGAATGAATAAATGATGAATGAATGTGAGTATGCTTGAGAACTGGCATATCAAAGTGCCAAAAAGTGGTGCCCCAGCTCCATTACACACAGTGGAGGTTGGAAGGATGATTGACCTTGGATGAATTAGATAGTCTAGAAATAGGGATGAAAAGGCCAGATAAGTCTGTAAAGATGAGGGTGGAGCCAAGCTTGTATTTCCCAAATTGAAGCTGGAGAAACCATTTTGAATAAAATTATGTGTGGGACCAGACATAAGACAAGTTCCAGGGACACAGTTCCAGCAGGAAAGTTCAATCAGCACGGCTCCAGGAGTCAGATGGTTCTAACACAGCTCTAGGGGAATGAGTGTTCTATAAGTTCAGGCCCACTCTTAAAAACTAAATTTAAAAGTCATGGTTTTATTTGTTCAAGTAATTATAATTTTGGAATACTAATGCCATAGTTCCACAGCACAGATCATCCTGTCCATGTGGTTATTAAGACCCGCCTGTACTAAGGGTGCTCTTTGGTAAAGAATCACATGGGATCAAATATACATTTTTTCCTATTTTGGAGAAGCAGAGGCATATACTACTTTATGCCTACTGAGTCACGGAATTCCTCTTCTTACACATAGCGCCTATATTTATTATTTATTGCTACCAGTAAAAGAAAGCAGTAAGATAGACCAAGGGCTCACCTCGGGTGCCTAATAAATATTGATGTCTGAATGTGTATGTGTATGTGTGGGTGTGTTGCTTCCAAGTCTATGACTTTCAGTTTAAACCATATGCCCATGAATTAATATATATTTATCAAACTGGTGTTTTTTCTTAGGAAAAATGAGCTACAAAATGCATTACTTTGATAGAAGAGGGAAGAGTAGGTATATGACCTTTCCTCTCAGAGTGTACATTGGTGAGAGAAAACTCTAGATAACTTTAAGGGGCTTATTTCTTTTTGGAGGCTTAAGAAGGAGTTGACAGCTTCAGTTAACCATCCTACAGTGATGAGCTTTTTGATTTTGGCATTCCTTTCAGTCAAATTTGTTCCTAAAGACCTCAGTATGCAGACCTTGGTGTCTAGAACACAACTTCACTACCATGTTCCTAGATGCCAAGATCTTTACCTTTACAGCTTTTTACTTCAGGAAACCATGCACTTTCTACTTTTTATCAGGCCAAACAGGTAAGTGGATTGAATGGGAGTGCGTTTCCATACATCCAGCTTTCTGGGTGAAGCGTCTGTAAGCCATTCGTTGTGTGCCGTAGAGAAATGACAAACTGGGGAGGGTACTTTCCTATGTCACTGATTATACATCCCCTCCAGCCAACTCTGTGCTTTATCTGCAATTCCTAGTACTATGCTGAGTGGCCTTGACCCCATTCATGCTAGATGTGTTGATATGACCCGGATTTCTAGGTGACTAAAAACTTAACCAAAACAACATGTTCCTCTAGTTCATGGGAGATATTTGCTAAACTCTGATATGCATATGCCTAAATCAGTGTTTACTTCTTGCTCAATAGATTCAAGTAACATGATGTCATTAACATGTTGGACCAATAGTGTGTGTTTTGGAATAGAGTTTGAGGTATTTCTCATAGAAAGGTTATAATAATGGTAGAGATCATGTATTCCTGAGAAGAATGTATTACTAGCTGCCAACTGAAAGCAAAAGTAAAAGGCTTCTAGTACTTTTTATTAACATATGCTGAAAGAGTGGTTAAGTCATTAGTTAATTAATAGGTGCCAGGGATGTACTTCTTGGATCTAATTTAAAAATCACAAGGAGAATAGTCTATAAGTAGAGTCTCCCACTATCTTATTGACTGTATAACAGTCTAGTGTCAAACCAGGCATAGTGACATCTACCTGTGTTCCTAGCACTTGGGAAGCTGAGGCTTGACTATTGTGAGTTTGTGTTCAGTCTGTGTTACGCAGTGAGTCATTATCTCAAAAAAACCCCCTAAACAGTTTAGTGTCATAGTCCATCATCCAGCTCTTATCTTTGTAGCCCAAAGAGGCAAGCAGGATGGGCAAGGGGTAGGAATCACCATCAGTGCATTGTTCAAAACATTGCAGAGTGCAATAAAGTAACATCTTCAATATGCTAGAAATATAGCTCTGAAGGTTTCCATTTGGAACGTCCTACTATGTAACAAGCTTTACTCCACAGATCAGGAGAGCAATATCAGGATTCTATCAGCTGTTTAGCTGTCTGTTTCAATTATGCATTTGATATCTGAGGAAAAGTTGACATAGATTCCCAGTGTCTCATTTACAACTAATATCATATTATATAAGACCTTTAAATCTGATCAATCAGAGTTCTAATACTGTATTGCTATCCTAAATGTTACAGGCTTCTGGAACCAATTCTAGTGACATGAATAATTATCTTAATGATTTTTTGGGGGTATATCAGTTAAGGGATTCATTATTGAAATTGCATTTCACATGATCATGGGAAAAAATGGATCAATAAATGTGTGTGAGAGAGAGGAGAGCACCAAGATCATCAATAATCAGTTCCTCTACAACAACTGGCTTAGGTGAACAAATTGATGCTGTCAAGGAAATCTGAGAAATACAACTCATTCAGTCACTGAAGCGAGACTCAAAAAGGAAATTCTTTGCAACTAACATAATAATGGCTGTGTCTACACAGCTTCATTTCTGTTCATCCACAGCCAACAATGTGGCAGCATGCCTGGACTCATCAGTGGTCACCAGAACCAGAACTTAGGAGAAAGAGTTGGACTTAAAGTGAAAGGAAGTAAGAACATCTGGAATCTTTCAGACATTTCTTAATCTTTTCATCATGGGATCTGGCCATAAAATTCTTCAGAAAGTAATACCCTGCTTTAGCTCTACTTCTTAAGTTATATGCAAGTTCTTTTGAGCAATAAGCAAGAGACATAGTGATAAAATGTGGTCAAAAATTGCAGTTCTTAGCTTAATCAAACTGACAAAAGAAAATTTAGTATTAAAAATGGGGCCACAAGTGCTGGAGAGATGGTTCAGTCCTTAAAAACACTGGCTGCTCTTTCAGAAGACCCTGGTTTGGTTCCCAGCACCCACATGGAGACTAACAACTATCTGTGACTCTAGTTCCAGGGACACTTTTGGTGTCTGCAGGCATTGCATACCATGGATACACTTACATGCATGCAGGTAAAACACTCATACACATAAAACAAAACAACAACAGCAACAATAAAAAAGGGGCCACAGAGGTGAATAAATTATGGTATGGAATAGACAAGGGCCTGGTAGCAAAGAACTTTAATTCCAGCACTTGGGAGGCAGTCACAGGCAGATCTCTGTGAGACTGAAGTCAGACTGGTCTACATAGAGAGTTCCAGATCAGCTAGGGGCTACATGAAGACCTTGGCTCAAAACAAACAAACAAACAAACAAACAAATAATAAAACAAATGAACAAACCCCACAGACAAGCAGAGGGGAGAGTGAACAGAGAGGATTCTTAGACAGTACTTGAAGAAAGTGCCTGAGGAAAAATCATTTGTTTACCAAATGTAGATGGAACTATGGAAAGGTTGAAGTCTGATAGCTGGACACTGAATTTGAGTCTATGGAGGTCACTGCTGGCTGTTAGGGGAAGATGGGCTATGTTGAAAGCCTTAAGGGATTCTGAGGAAAAAATTATACTCAGTAGGAACAGTAACTGTCCTACAAAAATTGTAGAGGAATATGGCAGGATGAAGGCTATTAGATCAAGGAATGCTCTTGTCTTCTTTTAGTTTTTATGAAGTTGGAAAGGACCATAGCATCTCTGGATCTTCATGCAATTTAGAGACAAACTATGATGATTACGGCTGTAGAGAGTATGGGCAGTCACCATGCTTCCTGCATGCTCACAAGCGTTTGCTTGCTAAGTGTTCTTAATGACTGCCATTTTGACTGAGTTAAGACAGAATCTCAATGTAGTTTTGATTTTCTTTTCTCTAATCACTAGTGAAATTGAACATTCTTTTCATAAGTTCATTAGCCATTTGTATTTCATCTTTTGAGAACCATCTGTTCATTTGATTAGCTTTTCATTAACTATTTCTTTCACTGGGCAGAAGCTTTTCAATATCATTAGGTCCTATTTGTTAATTGTTAGGTCCCTAGTGATTACAGTCATATTCAGAAAGCTTTGAGTATGCAAATGTCTTGAAGTGTTTTCTCTACCTTTTCCTCTAATAACTTTGGGTTCGGGTCTTCTATTAAAGTGACTAACTCACTGCAGTAAGAAGCAAGGGTCTTTTACATGTAGACATGGTTTTTCCAATACCCCTGTGGAACAGACTTTTCTCTAATGTTTCTTTTAGCATTTTTGTAAAAGTTTTCTTAGACTTCTAAGAAGAAAATTTAGATTTGCTTATCTTGGGTCAGCCTCTGGAAGTGAAACCTTTTCCAGGGAAAAGTGCAAAAATGCAAGGATGCATCAAAAAAAATATCATTCAGGAACATCAAGTTGGTTTTATCCTAGAGGTGCAGGGATAGTTCAACATATACACAGGAATAAATGCACTATATCACGTAAACAGATTCAAGAACAGATATCACATGATAGTCTCGGTATGTTCAAGAAGGCTTCATGACAGAATCCAGTATCCCTTCATGGAAAAAGCCCTGAAGAGATTATGAATAGTCAGCACATGTCTCATATAATTAAGACTTTATACAACAAACCTACTGCCAACATAAAGGAGGAGAAACTTGAAATCATATCCACTAATATAAATAAGACAAGAGTGACCATTTTTCTCCACTCTTACTGAACATAGTGCCTATATTTTTGCTGAGGAGAAGAATGCTGCTCACACTAAATTAAACCCCAGTGGGAATTTATGGGCAAGTTCAGATGATCCTTGAGTGGTAATTGAACCAGGAATGGAAAGCCGGAGCTCCAAGTTATTATCTCCGCCTCATTGGCATCATCTCATTGTTCTCTCTACCTTTTACATTATATCTACTTTATTTTTCCCTTTCTCTGCTGTTCAAAATTTTTCTTTTGTTGTAATGAGTAGAAAATATTTTCCTAGCCCATGCTAGTTTAATCTCTCAGCTCCAAAGCCTAGTAGTAGGTAACCTGACCCTCTATTAGCAATTGAGACTTCTAAGAAGAAAATTCAGATTTGCTTATCTTGGGTCAGCCTCTGGAAGTGAAACCTTTTCTGAGGAAAAGTGCATAGAATAGGTAAATCAGTTGATTCAAATTCCTCAATGGCAGGACTTTATAGAGAGACCCTCCCTGTCTCAAGAAGAGTAATTTGATGTGGTTCTGACAAGCTTTGGTCAATCCAAAATCTTTAGTACTGCAGATATATTATATTAGAATACAGTTTATTTTTCCTAGAGACTCTTAAAATTAGATGACTGAGCTTAAGAGGTGACAAAAGTATTAGAATAGTAATTTTGGCTATTCAGTGAGTGCCAGTAAACTTCCAATATTTTAAAAGCAGTTTCAAAAGATTTGGAATAATTATGGACTAAATTAAAGCACTGTTATGAAGCACTCAGGAACACATCCTCTGTGCTTTATGTTAGTGGAGGTTGTGACTAGAGCTTAAGGATCAGAAGAGATTTGTTATGTCACTGTCCTTTCCCATCTGTATTGACCAAAGAATATGTGTATTGATTTTATCCTTTTAGTTACCAGTGACAAAGGACTGCTGTGACATACTTAATCTGTGATATTTGGTTTGACTAAGTGGTCAGGTGGGGTAAAGGAAACAGTAGGATTCACTTAAGAAACTAGTACTGTTCATCCCTGACCTGACTACCTATCGGCTGCATGATCTTCATTAACCTGTACATGTTACTGTGCAGCATATTCTCATGGTTCTCCAAGCTCCCAGATTCTGAGGAAATAGTTTGAAGAGCATGAATAGCAATCTGCAGGCTTTTATGACCTCCACACATATATCTTTGGCTCACACCCATTTTGGAGGCTGTGAGTTCCAGTAATCTCTGAGGAGAGCAACGCAGACTGACGGAGAAGGGAATATTTACGGTAATATTTCTGAATGACTGTGGGTGCTCTCCTCTGGCTATGGTCACTCTCCTGCTGTCTCAGTTCCTCCGATCAGTCATCTGGTCCAGACCCCAGGGCTGGTGAGGAGTCTACACCAGCGTTGCTGCATTCAGATGCAGGAGACCAGGTTCAGTGACACAGATCTGTTTTATTGCAGGAAAGTACGGGCTTATTAAGGGTAATAGTCCAATCATAACACAGCATATGGGATCCCTTATTAGCATGGCAGACTAGTATCCTATTACAATCTAGTGGGCCAGATGCCCTATTAGCATGGTAAGTTTCAGTTTCTCTAAGTTTCAGATTCCTGGAAACCATGTGACTTACATAGTTTTCTCTCTGACAAGAAACAGGAAACACTGCATTCCAGCATGATAGGTAAGTAAGGCAAAAGGCAAAATCAGTCATAAAATTTTCCACAACATCTCTCCCTATTTTTTTATTTTTAAGAGTGAGGCACAGTTCAGAATATATAGCATACTGATATCAGTCCAGGGGCTGTATGTGGTAGATTTTTCGGTTGTGCATCAAGACAAGGTAGAATGGCCATCCTTCAAGATAGCAAGTTCTCTTGAGAGCAGGCTGGGCCAACTCCATGCCAACCAGTGGGAGTCAAGGTTCTTTGCCTCGGCATTGTTGTCCCCACCTCAAGTGTCGCCCAGCATTGTGGACTGTGCCTGTCTTAGGTTGTCCCATGTTTTGGGATTTTACCCATCATTGACACCCAGCCCTCGAAGGGTGAGTCCCTTGGTATGGTCTGGCAGAGGTAGAGGCAGTGTATCAGGCTTTGGCCCATGCGAAGACCTCTATGGGGCTAAGAATTCAATAAAAGCTGATGGAATGGGGTCGTCTGATAAGAAACAGAAAACACTGCATTCCAGCATGATAGATATGCAAGGCAAAAGGAAAAATTAGTCACAAGATTTTTCACAACAAATGACCAGTAAATTTAAATGGGGAGAAACCTCAGTTGATTTAGATTAATAGCAGTGGAGCTACTTTGAGTGTTTAGGAAGCTGAAATTTCTTGAAAGTATAAGAAAACTTTGTTGCTTAATATCATTGCAAATTTTATGAACAGTAGTAAGAACATTTTTATGAAGGTAAGAATTTTCAGCACAACATACTGAAATATCAAGTAATGATACATATTATTTAAATATGCAACAAAGAAGAAAAATATTATAGGGTGTTTAAAAATGTAGGATGGGATGAGATGTCATGGGACTCTGGTATAATGAATGAGAAAAGAAATATTTGCTTACACTACCATCCATAAATACAGATTACCTAGTATATCTACTTGGTTTTTTTTCTTCTAAATAAATTGAAAAAGTGATTAAGATACATACGAAAAATCAACCCACATGTGCTCTGAAAATAAATAAGTTATAGTCTTGGCTATATCCAAATACAAAATTTTCTACCCATGATCTTTGCTATTATTGAAGACAACTGGGGTAAATCAGCTCCCCACTCTGTATCAAGAATTATACTTCAAGTTAGAAAACACATATTCTTTAATCTTTCCTTTATCTTAAGTCAGGCCTGGTAAAACTATTAGAAATCAGAGATCTCATAGAAAGAGCCATGAAATATTTAAAACATGATTCAAAAGGATTAAGATTTTTTTTTCAACAAATGTGGCCAGTAACCTTATCTGGGTTAAAGTCAGAAGAAATTAGGCATGTAAAGTGGTGGAAACAAGAGAAGGTCCTAACCCAAGAGTGATAGCCTCTGTCACAAAAGGTGCATACTTTGGAAGGCAGCCAAGGTTCTGATAAGCAAGGGAATGGAGGGTCTTCCAGGAACACTCCATTACAGTGGTACTTTGGAATTCTCTAAGACATTTGATGAATGTTTTAATCTGCTCTAGGATCATGAGAAAAGTGGAGTAGTAATATAAACATCTGTGCTAACAACGCATATAAGTTAACTCGTGACTTGCGCTAACAACTCTATAAGCTAACTCGTGACCTATGAACATGGCCAGGCCTCATGAAATCTCACATATGCATAGAAATAAAGTCAAAAATGATTTTATCCTTCCAAATCTGAATCAATGACCACAAAATGAGGCAATATTTTCCTTGTGCATAATCTAATCATATTTGGTCCACTTCCATACAAGTGAACATAATTATCATCCTTGCCAAGTCATTTTGCAGTGTTTGGCTAATGACAGGCCTTCAAGATACAGAAGTTTTAATAATTTTTTTAATAAATATTGAACTCTGACTGAAGAGAAAGGCCATCATCATTGAAAATGATCAAATTTGGGGCCATACACACATACCAATACATATATGTACTGAATACCCTTCTTTTTAAAAAATATTTTTATTGAGTTTTTGTACCTCACCCCACTGGATTACATGCATTATGTCATATATGTTAAGTCCTATCCAGTCAAGCATTCATGCCCAGATGTCCCTTGGTGCAAGTTCATCCACTGGAGTCTAGTCAATCTACCAAAAGTCTCTCACTACTAATACCTTTCTTGAGTGACTTGACACAAAACAGAGAAACCTAGAAAGAAAGAATCTCAGTTGAGGAATTTCCTCCATTGGATTGGCTTTGGACATGTCTGTGAGGCATTTTTAAAATTACTAGTTCATGTAGAGGTGCCCAGCCCACTCAGAGCAGTGTCATCTGTAGGTACATGGGCCTGGGCTGCATAAGAAATTTGCTGAGTAAACCAAGGGAAGCAAGCCAATGAGCAACATTCTTCCATGGTCTCTGCTTCTATTCCTGCCTCCAGGTTCTTACCTTGAGTTCTCACTCTGACTTCCTTCAGTGATAGATTGTGACCCAGAAGTTGTAAGTTGAAATAAACCCTTTCCTCCCCAAGTTGGCATTGTTCAGTTTTATCACAGCAGCAGAAACCAAACTAGGGCACGGAGGAAGAAATTACGTTTTATGTCTATGAAAGAGACGGCATCTAACTTTGTAATTTGCTTATATTTCAGGAATTGGAAAAGTGTCTAAAGAATTTTTGACCATGAGAAGCTCTTGCAGGCAGCCAGGAGCAATAGTAATGGCCTATATTGTTTTGAAGTTGTGCTGGATAACTTTAGTTGTCAGCTTGATGTACCTGGGAAGAGGGAACCTCAACTGAGAAACTGCTTTCATTGAATTGACCTGTGCCCATGTCTGTGGGGCATTTTCCTGATTGTTGAATGATGTGGGAGGACCCAGCCCACTGTGGGCAGTGCCACCTTTGAGTAGGTTGTAAAGCCAGATTCTCTTCTGGGAGGCCTGAATTCTCAGAACTCTTGGCTCCCAGGCCCCAAGCTGTCCTAATGACCCAACCAACAAATTGACACAATGTTCCTCTAAGCTACAGTTTAGGGAATAAAGATATTTATTTGGGCTCGCCAACAAAGCTTATGATATCCAGGAGGGGTTCATTAGAAAGGTATGAATTCCCTGCATCTTGGCTGAGCTTCCCAGATCTGTGCCCACCAGCCCCAAGATGATGAATTTCCCTCCGCCTCCTCGGTGGACAGGGCAGACCCAGTGTCTGCTCTTAGATTCTGCCCTTAGACTCTTCCCCTCATGCAATTGAAGCTGACCAATTGAGTGGGAGAGGTGCCTGTCTTCCTCTGTTTCTATGGAGTCTCTTAGGGTTCAGTGCTAGTTCTTGAGAAGGACATGCCTGTCCAATATAGGTGGTCCTGTATTGTATAAGAAAGCATTGGTTGGGGGTGCAAGCTGTGAGAGGCCATGAAAGGCCATTGGTAAAGGTACAGCCTCAGTTTTGGTGAAGACCCACAGGACTGATGGAGTAATGGAGAGAATCTGAGGTTTTGCGTCCTCAGAGGCCAGAAGAGGCCATTGAAGGTACAGCCTCAGTTGCAGATGAGAACACCACATATTGGAGATACCAGGATGATGAGACCAGCAAGGGCAGCAGCAGGTATGGAGTGGAACATGCCTGAGCCTACAAGACAAGCTATGTGTGCTGTGAACAGTGAAGCCAGAGAAGTGAAGTTCTTTGGAGCCCAGAAAATTGTGAGTGAATCCCAGATTTGCAGCCTTGAGCTGCTTTGTTTGACTTTGGTTTTGCTTAAGTGTGCCTGGTTCTTCCCTTTTGAAATAAGGCAGTGCTTGACTTGTTTTGGATTTTACAGAAGCCTACAGTTAAAAGACTTAAAAGAGACTTTGAAAGTTTAAAGTGTTTGAATTTCTTTTAGGGACGGTGGGACTTTTAAAGGTGTACTATCTGATCTTGTAATGTTAACATCTTATCTTGGGGATGAGAAGTGGAAAGGTTGTGGTTTAAAAGTGATGTGATTATGTGTCAAGTTGACAAGGAGACAATTGTGTTGGGTAACTTAAACTGTCAGCTTGACACTCATGAGAAGTGGGAGCCTCAATTTGGGTATTGTTTCCATTGTACTGATCTGTGGCCATGTCTGTGGGGCATTTTCTTGATTGTTGAGTGATGTGGGAGGGCCCAGACCACTGTGGGCAATGCCACCTCTGGGCAGGCTGTCCTGTACTGTATAAGAAAGTGGGCTAAGCATGGGTCAGGGGAGCAAGGCAGTATGCAGTTTTCTTCCATGGTCTGCTCCAGGTTCTTGCACCAAGTTCCCACCTTGGGCTCTCTCAGGCATGAACTATGACCCAGGAGATATAAGATAAAATAAACACTTACCCCCCAAGTTGTTATTGGTCAGAGTGTTTTGTCACAGCAATAGAAAGAAACTAAGACAGCAGTTTTCTTGAGTCCCCTGATCGTCAACTCAAAGAGAAGTATTCCATGCCTGGCACTGGACATTTTGTTGGATAGTTGTCTTAGTTTGTTTTTCATTGCTGTGACAAAACACTCTGACCAGTACCAACTTGGGGAGGAAAGGGTTTATTTGTCTTACATCTCCCAGGTCGCACGCAGTTCATCAGGGAGCCCAAGGTAGGAACTCAGGGCAGGAACCTAGAGGCAGGAGCTGGAGCACAGGCCATGGAGGAACGCTGCTTATAGGCTTGCTCCCTTGGCCCCTGCTCAGCCTGCTTTTTATGCAACACAGGCCCACCTGCCCAGGGGTGGCACCACCCACAGTGGGCTGGGCCCTCCCACATCACTCATCAAGAAGATGCCCTTCAGACATGGCCACAGGCCAGTCCAATAGAGACAATTTCCCGACTAAGGCTCCCTCAACCCAGGTGTGTCAAGTTGACACTAAAGCTATCCATCACAATAGTCTATGCCTTCTGAGGGAACATCATCCCCCTCTTTGGAGGAACTACAATTAAATTATTTATTTAAATACATATGCATATATATGAAAGCTTATGAAATAAGTTTCCATGTGGGTTTTTCAAATACCTTTAGTGTTGTCTGTTCTTCCCCCAGCCCTCCCTCTGCTTTGCTTTCCCATCCTTGCTACTTAAATCACCTTGCTCTAATTTTTCCTACTATAGAGATACTTGCTCATCCATGTTAATTGCTGCCATATTTACCATAGCTAGGAAATGGAAACAGACTTGTCTATTATATGATGGATGAATAATGAAAATATGGTACTTATATACAATGGAATTTTATTCAACTCTAAAGAAATAAAATCAGGAAAATTTCAGGAAAATGAATAGAATGATGGAATAGCAAAAAATACTGAGTGAGGTAACCTAGACTGAGAAAACCATTTCCAAAGTTCTCTCTTAGATGTAGATCCTGGTTACAATTTCATCTTTCATTGAAGGAAGTTATGAGCCTGGGATTATCATTGTCTTCACTTTAAGAATGACAGCATATAGTTGAATGGTTTATTCTTTCCTATCCCTATCCATGAAACTCCCATAATCAGAACTAAGAATCATTTAGTAAGTCTAAAGAAGTATGATCCACAGTTCTTAATCCAGTATAAATCTCTCTTCCTGATATTTTTGTTTATGGTTATTTTTCAAGCCGTTAGGATTTTCCTAAATAATAAATAAATAAATATATAGAAATAAATAAATAAGAAAGAAAGAACAGAGCTAATGGAAACCTTCCTTAGTCCACCAAAGTTGACCCCATGTTGGCAAATCCTTTGGTCTTTGATTCCTTATTCCTACTTTCCCCCCCTTAAACTTCATTGTATATATATTTTTATGTAACCTGCTTCAAGTTATTTCTGGAAAAATGTGCTAAAAATTGCCTCACTCTTTGTAAAAACAAACAAACAACAACAAAAACAAACAAACAAACAAAAAATACTTTCTCTTAACTGGTCCATTTAGACAACCCAGTTTGTTTCCCAGCACCCACTTATCATCTCATAACCCTCTGTAACTCCAGTTCCAGGGTCTCCAATGCCTTCTTCTGGCCTCCACAGGGACAAATTAGGCATGTGGTGCACATAAATACACGTAAAGCACTCATATACACAAAACAAATAATGTATATCTCTGTAATAGTCTCCATCTGTTGGTAAAGGAAGCTTCTTTCATGAATGGTGAGAGGTATACTTGTCTATAAATATAAGGATATTTATTGAGCATTCAGTAAGAAATTACATTTGCATAGGAATGTGACAAGGTGCAGACATAAGTTTTTCTCTAGAATTTATGCTTTCTCCAGCCATGTGTATTTGGCTATGTTTAGAGTACCACACATGAGTTCCCTCCCAATGAACAGGCTTTAAAACAGCTGTTAGATTACCCCCCCCCCGCCCCAGATAAAAGTGCCACTAATATATCAATAGAGGTATTTTGCTGTGATGGTCAGTGTTGTGGTATTAGGCTTTACAGCTGGGATTGGATCATTGGTTGATTTCCTTCATTAGCAACTTTCATAGTAAACTGATACAGTTAGAGCTAATCTTCAGGGAGCAGGATTCCAAGTTAATTCCCATTCAATTGGTCCAAGTCCTGTGTCCAAAGTACACCCTGTCTTCAGCAACAGGATCTTATCTTCAAATTCTGGAAGGCAATCAAAGGCTGTGACAATAGCTTGTGTCACTTTGGGAGTTTCTTGAACTACCTTGACCAACACCCTGAAGAGAGGTTTCTCCTATGTGGCACTGTGTTTCTTCTTATATAGCCTTCAGCTATATGCATGCATTCATATACATATTAAATACCTGCAAGTCAGAGATCAGCAACTCTTGTGGAAGAGGGACTGGATAGACTGTAAGAGTCATGGGTGGTGGATGACTACAAGGAAACTGAGCTTTCCTGACTTCTAGGAACTTGCTCTTATTAACTTACAACAATGGTGACAGCATGCACAAGACCCATGCAAACAAACCAGACAAAAACACAGCATAGAAATTGGGAAATGTGTAAGAATCCCCAGCTGAGGAACTATTGGGAACTGATCAATGCTGTGTAAAGGAGAGTTGATCTTCTTTAGATAGGCTGGTTGGGCTCTGGTGGATGAATTTACATACACCAAGGGACATCTGGGGACACAAACTTGACTTGATAGACCTTAACATATATGACAGAATGCATGAAATCCAGGGGGAGAGCTGGTGCAGATAGGAGTGGGGGTTTAAATATGATCAAGGTATATTGTATGAAGTGCATAAAAATTCAATAAAAATATAAATTGCAAAAAAAATTCTGACTTGAAGTTTCCTATGTGGTTGTATAGGGGCTATTTCACTACTCCCCAGAACCCTAGTCTTTCTTTGATTACTTGTATTCTGTATTTGTGACACGTAAACATGCATGAACTATTTACAAAATATATGTAGAGTAGAACACTTTTCACAATTTTTTTAGTTGATACTACTCCATGGTTATATGAACATAGACTATTATTTTAAATATTTAATATTTTATTAGTTCTCTGAGAATTTCATACATGCATACAATGAATTTTGATCATATTCACTCCCAAATTCTTCTCCCAACTCCTCCCACATCCAGTCCCCAGCCCTTACGCCCTCCCAAATTCCTCTCCTCATTATTTTTATCCCACCAAGTCCAATTTGAACTGCCCATATATTCATGGCTGTATGGACATCCACTGGGGCCTGGATTACCTACCAGGAGTTGCATCCTTAAAGAAAACTGACTCTTATTCTAACTGTAGCTATCTGCTGTCAATAGCTTTTCGGCTGAGATGGTGCTTTGTAAGCCCCTCCACACTCCATTCTAGAAGGCTGACTGGCTTGATCTTGTATAGGTTTTATGCAGGCAACCACAGCTGCTGTGAGTTCATGAGTACATTGGTCCTGCCATGATTAGAAGACATTGTTTTACACTGGTCCTCTATGACCTCTAACTCCTAAAGTCTTTTTGACCCTGTAATCTGCAATGGTCCCTGAGTCTTAGGGGGAAGGAGTGTTATAGAGATGTCCATTTGTGTCTGTGTACACCACTGAAACTTATTGGCTGCACTTTGACCAATTGTGAATTTCTGTATTATCTGCCATCCACTCCAAAAAGAAACTTCTCTGATGAAGTCTGAGAGCTACACTAATTTGTTGGTGTTGAAATATAAGTAAATTTAAAGGGTATTTTGATGCTATGTCCATTTAGCAAAATAATAGAAGCAGGTTAAACCCTTGGACTCATGAATTCCCCAGTCATGGGTCCTTTGCCAGATTTACAGTACTCTTTCCTCTTGTGGAAATGGCCTTGACTCCAATCAGAAAGTGATTGGTCACCCCAGTATCATTCGTGATGGTATTGCACTCTTGGGCATATTGTGCCAGGCTGCTGGCTATTGTAGTTCACAGATGTGTAAGATTGTTGATTACTTTTCTCCCTCATCCTGAGTAGTACCTTCTGGTACTATGAAAACTCATCATCAGACAAGAAGCTTCCTGGTCAGGACCAACATTTCCTTCATGTTCAGTGATCAAATGGGTGGTGTCTTTTGTAATAAGTTCTTACTATCAAGTTTTCTTGTGCAACCATAGCCTATGCCAATAGCCTGTATTATTTTGGGACCTCTTGGACACCTCTGGCCAACAATTCAAGGGAAAGAATCCTATATCTGCCACTTGGATTTTTATTATTTTTTAAATTTCAGTTCATATTTTTTTAATTTAGCATTTTGATTCTTTTTTTCATTGTCTTTGCACTGTTTCTATTCTTCCCAGCCCCCCCACCTCCTCCCATGTCCCCCAACTCCCTCTCAATTTCTTCATCTTCTTTATTATTGTTACATATACATATATGCACATGTATTTTTATATATGGAACTGAATCTATTTATTGGCACTCATATGTACCTATGTTCATGGCTACCTACTTGGGATTAGATAATATCTCAGGGAGCTAGTCACTGTCGCAAACTGATTCTCTATTTCTCAGCATCCAATGATTGCCTGTAGCTCTTTGTCTTGAGGTGAAACACTGATATTTTCCCCACCTAATTTGACATGCCAACTGATTTTGTCATTATGAAGATCTTGTTAGTCTACCATACTATGGAGAGTTCATTGGTTCAGTGTCTCTACCATGTTTAGAATATATTAAGTAGCAGCAGATGTCTTACACTTTGGCTCTTGGATTCTTTCCTGTCCTCTTCCATGATGTTCCCTGAGCCTTGTGTGTAGAGATTGCACTGAATATGTGTCACTTCGGGTTGGGCACCTCACAGACACATGCTCTCTGCTTAACTAGTTGTGAAACTTTGTAATAGGCTCCATCTGTTGCAAAAAGAAGCTTCTTTTATGAGTGACGAAAGGTACAAGTGTCTATAAATATGAGGATTAGTATTTAAAATGTAGTAAGAAGTGATGTCATTCTAGGGAAGTGACAGAAGTAGGTTCTTCTCTAGGGTCTCTGACCTCTCCAGTCATGTATACTTGGCTGTTTTTACAGTACCAGGCATACTTTCTTCCCCATTGAGCAGGCCTTAAGTCCAATTGGACAGCTGTTGATTACCCCAAGAGGAAAGTGCAACTACTGCACCAATGGAGATAATTTGCTGGGCTAGTCATTGTTGTGGTTTGTAGACTTTACAGCTGAGTGGGATAATTAATTTTCCCCTCTTAGGCAGCTTGGGTAGTATTTTCTGATATGAGAGCTTGTCTTCAGGGAGGAGGCTTCCATGTAAATTCCAGGTCAATTATTCTGAGTCCTGTGTCTGAAGTATGTTGAATCTTCAGCAATAAGGTCTTACCTTCAAGTTCTGAAAGGCAATCAAGGGCTGTAACAATAGCTTGCATTCTATGCAGAGTCTTTTTATTTGATTACTTATGTCTTCTGGGAGGACTATTATCCCCTGTTTAAGGTAACTCCAAATAAATTCTTGTATATGAATTTATATTAAAACTATGCGTGTGTGTATGTGAAGCTTGGGGTTATTTATCCCTCTCCCAACTCTCCTCCACTCTCAAGTCTCTCCCAACCTAAACCTCCTTTCCTGTTATTCCATTTTTATTTTCCCATCATATCACCTGTGTTCTACTGTTCCCTCCTCCTTTAAGATCTTTCTTCCCTCCCCATCAATGATATCTTTGAAGTTTCCTGGATCCTACATATACTACAAGTCCTCCTCTACTGTTGAGACAAACTGAGTCGTGTCATACCCAAGATCAGAGAGCTAGCAAGTGGCAGGTCTGCATTGTATAACTTCTTTTCTCGTTTTTAACCAATGCAGCTTTCAAATTGTCTCTCTGAATGTTGCGTTCAGCCTCCTATTTCATAAATGAAAAAAAAAATGTGTGCAGAGAGATGAAAGCAGCTTTCACAAGAGCCCACGGCTCTTCTTAAATCCAAGATAAGATATTTTTTCTCATTCAATATTTCTTTCCTCTTGCTCACTTAACTGTTGAGGCTTTGGGGAAAGGAATATGTTGCTACCACATTATTTCAGTGTATGTTACTAAGGACAGTTGAAGGGTAATTAAATAAAATGCCCATCATGATAACAGTCATCTCTTCAGTGTACTATCTAACTCACTTACACCATAAAAAGAACTGCATTATATGGAAAGACATATGTAACACTGATCCATATCAAGGTCTACCTGGCCTGGTGTACTAACAGATTGGAGGAAGACTTTCATTTCATTCCATTTCTAATCTTAAATACCTTCTGAAACGGAAGTGCTACTTTTTTTTTTTTTTAAGATAAGGTACATATGTTTGAGGCCAATGGCTGCCTCTGAGTAATTCTGTTACAGTATCAAGAAACACCCCTTAAGGAAAAATTCCTGGTCATGAGAAAATAGTCTCTGGCCTAACTGAAGACCCAACATTCCAGTTTTTTGGTCAATCCTGGCCCCCTGGGACAGTAGCTTATTCTCCAGCCACAGACATGTAGCTCACTACACACTTTCCATTCTTCTTTTTCCCCTTTTCTAATCAGGCTTTCACTAGCACTCTAGGCTTCCCCAACATTTTGTTTCCTTGCTCTTTCTTTAAAGTTCTGCTCCCCCAACATGTGGCTGCTAATCCACCACCTGTCTGGCCTCCATACCAATTTCAAAGAGCCATGGGATTTTCTATTCCTCTTCTCCATTCTTCTCAGGGCAGCTGATAAGAATTACAGCTTGCCTGCCCTGGAGGTTTTTCTTTAAATTTTAATAAAAATATTCTCAGGCTTTGACTTAAGTGCATTCTTGAATTCTTATATTGATGAGATTTAAAAACCCTAAGAGGGGGCCCTGTTTTCCCCTGTATCAATGCCAAATGGTACAGTGGAGATCACTGCAGCAGTGAATTAGACAAACAGCTGCAAAGACAGCATGGTGCTTCTGACAGCTGAAGGGAGAGACTTGGGTCATTTTCCTGGGGAAGGGGTTGTCAGAATAGAGCTTCTCCTCTGTGTATATGTACTCCAGGAAAGAGGGGAAATAACCATTATGGGGGAAAAGGCCTCTCTGCCACTGTCTTGCTTCAGAGAACTCAGAGATTGTGTCTTCTTAGCATATTGTGAAAACTTTTATTTTCATATATAAAATTACGTAAATAAGCAATCAGAGGAAAGTGTGTGGGCCATGAAACAAGAACAGACTTTAATATGTGTGTGTGCATTCATGTATGTGTGTGTGTGTGTGTGTGTGTGTGTGTGTGTGTATTCTGGAAATGATCCTTTACTTCACATATTTGCCTGTTTTATGTTGTTTTAAAGTCTGTATCATACTTGATAGCAACTCTTTTCCTGCACTAAACCACACATCTTATTCTACAGTAAAATCACACACAAAAAACACAGAAGCACACACATCATTCAAGATCCTCCATAATCTAGCCTACCCTATCATGCCTCAGACCCCCTTTCCACTGTACCACATGACCCAAGCATCCTGTATTTCAGCAAGATAGAACTTCTTGCTTTCTCTGAACGCTAACAAGTTTGAGACTCCTTTGTTAATGACCTTTTGCTCTGGAGATGCTATTCTCCCTCCTCAGGTTGGAAAAATCCTGCTCATCTTAAACACTATTCTGTGAACACTCTCTTCTATCTCCACTATCCTCCTTTCACAAATACATGTAGACAGTTGTAAATGAACTGTGAAGGCTGTATACATCTGCTGCTTAATCCTATTCAACTTCATCAATACTTGGCGTACTTGAAATTCCTTCAGGAAAAAGCTATGTTTATATATCCTGGATCCTATTTCACTCCAATTTACTTCTTAGTACCTAATGAATAGCAAGAAAGTCTTTCAAGATTTGTTGAGTGATGACAGAATTGATTGGGTGATATGATTGAGTGAACAATTTGCATATCTACTCACCACCAATGATGAAAATACCCTGAATAAATCCAGTCTTCTACCTGAAACCAGGTTGCTGACAATACTTCTTGTCAGATTCTCCTTTCAACGATAATGAATGGAATAAAAATAAAGCACACAACATTCAAAACCTCTAACTTCAAGTTTGACATCTATGGTTAGAAGCTGCTCTACCCTGTAGATCCATTCTGCATCCTTTCCTGTGAAATTGCAAGGAATTGCATCACTCTGCTTTTTTCTGTAGCTCCCAGTTAATGGGTACAGCTAAGGAGAGACACTAGTGGGATGTAGGACCCCAAAGAGCAAGGGATGGGAGCAGTGAGAGTACTCACTTCCCTCCCTAACCTCTCTAATTTTGATGGGCTCTCATTGGGCAGTGCTCTCAATCCTTTATCTAGGCTCACAGCTCCTACTGGGCAGCTTCTTTTACATGAACTTTCTACAATTCACTATAAACCTGAGGACTTCAATCAACAGAAATTGATTACCTCACAGATCTATAGATCAGAAGTCTGTCTTGGTAGGTCTCAATGGACTAAAATTACAATGTTTGGAAAGTCTATGTTCCAAACTAGTGGTGCTAGAGTAGAGCCCATGCCCAAGTTCTAGGGTCTCCCCACATTCTCTTGTTAATGACCTCCCCCTCTTTCTTCACAATACCACATCTCCTCTTGCTGGCTTGTGTTCCTTCATCACATCTCTTTCTGATATAACAAGGACACATTTTCTTTAAGAACCATAGTTGAGGGGCTGGAGAGATGGCTCAGCAGTTAAGAACACTGGTTGTTCTTGTAGAAGACCCGGGTTCGAATCCCAGCACCCACATGGCAGCTAATAATTGTAACTTCAGTCCCAGGGGATCCGGCAGCCTCTCTGACCTCTGTGGGCATTGTATGAAATGGGTGCACTTACCTACATGTAGCCAATGCACGCATACACATAAAATAAAAATAATAAAAAAAGAACAGTGGTTGATTAGGTTGGGCCATGTGGGTATTAGAAATTTCAAGGTCATCAGCCTTAACTGCTTTTGCAAAGTTATTTTGCCATTTCAGTTAACACATTCCTAAATTCTAAGGATTAGGGAATTGGCATCTTTGAGGAGACATTATTCTTTTTCCTGTACATGGGTTTAGCTCCTATCAGTTCCTTTACCACTATTATTTTAATTGTTTCTGAAAACCTAAAAATGACAATGGCTCCTTAATATTCCCAATTCCTGGGGCCTCAGTAGCTTGCAGTTATTCCTTGGGGACTCATTCCATACCCTTGATTCTGCACTGTTTTTCCACTCTATTATCTTCAAGTAACCCTTTGAGCATGCCATAGGATTCCTTCCAGGTCCTTAACTAATAGTACAATGCTCAATCATCCATTACAGTGAAACTGCATGGCTGGAATCCTAGCAGATCATTGGTGAACCCATTAGCATAAACAAGGTCTCAGCCTAGTATGAATGAAGGGCTGTGTGGATGAGTTAAGATCACTTCTACCTACCACTGATTCCCTGCATATCTGTGTATCTGAAAACTTGAAATGGGTATTCATATTTAGAAAATATGAAGAGGTGGTTCACTCAGCAAAGCCCATAACTGAGAAGCTGCATTATTTGAAAGTATTTATAGACAACCTAATTTCTTGTCCACAACCAGAAAATTGGAGGATATAAACTTCTGCTGAATAACTAAGCCACTCCAACTCATCAATACACTTCAAAGATCACTCCACATCTCTCCACCTACACACCCTTCATGACTAAGAATGTTTTCTTAAGAAGCACATCTGAGTTTGAATTTTAGCTCTGTGATTCACATACATTATTTGACATCTCTGAGCCTCATTTTTATGAAACTAGGAATACAGTGTTCACATGGGTGTTTACTAATTGAGTAGACTTCACAATGAGTCTAGTGGTCAATAAGCTCAAGAAATTATTATGGGAGCATTAAGTTCTACCCATTAATTAAGGTTAAGGTAAAATTTTCATCTCCAAAAATTCTTCCTAGATTTCTCCTGACATCAAAGATTCTTTGTACCTTAAAATTCTTATAATTCTAGCATAGTACATATTTAGCTTTTATTTACAGTGATGTTCATAGTCATCTTTGTGTCAAGAGTAGGGGCCGATAGATAACGGCCTTGTAGAGCCCAGCTGGGATGAAGGCTGACCAGGGAATCCTGGGATTCTGGTACTATCATACATAAACAAGAAAGAGATACAGTAAGTTGAGTCTTACTGGTCTCAATGAAGATGCCAGTGGTGAGGCTGTGAGTGATGGAAGCTGATGGAAAAGTCATGAGAGATGTTTTAGAATTATGGAGTTTTAGAGCTCCCTGTCACTCCTGAAAACACTGGTGTGAAGGCCTGGAAATGGTTGAAGTTCAAGTGTCCTCTGGATTTGCCATCAGAGGCATGGATAAAAAGGACATTTTAACCAAAGCCCATGGGTAAATTCCATTGGATGTCTCTGCACACATGTTCAAGCATGTTTTTATATTTCCATTTCTTTTTATTCATGCAAACAGAAAAGCCTAATACCATGTGTAGAGCCCATTAAAATGTTCTTTCTTAAGGCTCTTATCTGTGTCTTCCTGTGTTCTCTTCACCCCAGTGTGAGAACCCTCCTTATGAACTATTGGAAAAATATTTTAAAAATCAGTTTTTAAAGGCCTATTTGAAGAATGTTCCTGCTGTGTTGATGTGTCTTTGAGTTTTCTTTTATGATTTTTGCTCTTTGTCCCACCCGCTAATCATATAGACTAGTGTGCTCACAAATGCCACGTTGATATTTGTCTTTTGTGGATCCAACTATCAATTGCAGGTGATCTTTGCTCAGCTGCTAGTAACTATAAATTTTTCAATAAAATAACAGATATTCAGAACTTCTAGTCCTTTTTATTAATACCTATAGTACTTAAATCTTCCTCAAAAGGAGAAGTGGAGCGTAGGGCAGCAGATCACTCATGTCCCATTTTGATGCTGTAGTAACTGAAATTGTGTACATCTTCTCGAGCTATCTTTCCTCTTCTGAAAAAATTATATTGATTATTTTTACTCTTATGGTAAATACTTATCATTTTATTCTGTCACTATATTAGGTATCTTCTACATCATTTAGATTATTGTGCAAAGCATACAACATAAAATTTACCATCCTACACATTTTAAGTGTATAATGCAGCTGCATTAACTGTAAATATATTGTTGTACAATGATATGTAGATTCTTTAATCTTTCAAAATTGAAATTATCATTGAGCAACAACTTTAACTTTCCTCCTGCCTTGAGCCCATGGAAACAATCATTCTATGTCATGCTTTGAATGTCACTGTTTTAGATGTCTCATATTTTCAGACTAAAGATGCTCACTGTGGGTAATCAGAAGTGATATCGTGGGATCATGTGGAACGCTTATTTTAGGTCTTCTACAAAACCTTTCATATCACTATCCTACCTACCTGATGCAGCATTTTACATTCCCATCAACACTGCCCAAGGGCTTCAGTTTCCCCACATTCTTACCAACATTTGCTGTCTCCTGGTATATTCCTAATGGCTATTTTAATAGAAGTATAATAGATACTGTAAAGGATGCCTCGTTATTTGCATTTCCTTGATGATACTGGATGTTGAGCATCTTTCTATATTCTATTACCATTTGCATATCTTTGTCTTTTTGGCATCATTTAATCGTTTTAATTGAATATTTTGTTCTTTGAATTTTGGACATCCTGTATATATTCTGAACATTGATCCCTACTTATATAATTTGCAAATATTTTCTCCTGTTCTGTAGATTGCCTTTTGACTCACTCTTGTTTTCCTTACAATGTAGAAGTTACTCTGTTTGGTATAGTCATACTAATCTGTTTTCAACTTTTGTTTGTACTGTGGTGTCAAAGTCATTGCCAAATCCAGCATCACAAAGTTCCCACAAACTGTATTTTTTTCTAGAATTGTCCTACTTTTAGGTCTTATGTTTAGATTTCTAATTGATTTGGAACTCATTTTTGTATAGGCTGTAAGAGTCTAATTTACTTCATTTAGATATGGATATCTAGTGTCTTCACCATCATTTATCATTTTTCCCTCAATCTAGACTCAGCACCTAAGTCAAAGCCCATTTTATAGTATACATAAGGGTCTGTCTGGAAATTTCTTTCTTTCACACTGGTCTCTTTATAGACCACTGCTTGTTTTTATGCTTGGCTGTAGTATTTTGGTTATCACATATTTGTGATATTTTGGAATCTGGAATTGTGAACTGTTCAGTTTTTGTTTTTATTTTGATTATTAAGATTTTTATTAAGATTATTTTGGTTACTGAGGGTCCTTAATATTACACATTAATTTTAAACTTTTTCTATTTCTATAGAAAAAAGGCCATTGAGATTTAGATAGAGAGATTACAGTGAATTTGTAGATCACCTTGTTTAGTCTACACATTTTAGAAATAGAAGTTATTTTAATCTATAAGCCTTTCAGTTTATGGTAAGGTATTTGAGTCTTCAGTTTATTTCATAACTGTTTTACAGTTTTCAGAGAATAACTCATTTTCTTAGTTAAGGTTAGTCTTAAGTATTCCGAATTGATGCTATTTTTAAATAGAATTGTTGTCTTAAATTCATTTTGTTTGTTTCCTGTTAGTATGCACATATACACAATCTATTCAGTGCTAAAATTAGATCATAAACTTTATTGAATTTACTAATTTTAACAGATGTCTGGGGTATCTTTAGTGCTTTCTACAATACAGCATCATATATCTATAAATAGTGACCATTTTAGTTCTCATTTTATTTGACTGCTTTCTCATGTTTTTCTTGACTGGTTGCTCTGTCTAGGACTTCCAGTATTTGTTGTTCTAGTTATTTTTAGCTTATTTTAATACACATTTTTAATGATTTTTTAAACTATTTATTTAATGTGTATTGCCTGCAGGTATATAAGTGCACCCATGTTGTGCAATGCCCAGGGAGGTCAGAAGAGGGTATCAGATCCCCTGGAACTGAAGTTGCAGACGGATGTTAGCAGCCATGTGGGTTCTGGAATTGGAATCCCAGTGTTCTGCAAGAGCAGTGTGATGAGGCACCTCAGGACTGACCATAGCTACACCTGCCCATGTTACAAGCAAGCCCCACCTAAACCCAGCAGTTAAAGCTAGAGGCAGTTAACTCAAATTGTAGGAATAGAAGAGTTTGATACAGTTGCACCAAAGTGTAAGTTTGAGATCAGTTTGGTGTGTACCTGATTTTTCCTGCTAATGGCAGATTTATGGCTTCTGTACTTTCCACTTGGCTGGCTCTTACAGAATAGAAAACGGTTGGGGGGGGGTGTCTTTCTACCCCTAAGCTTGGGAACTTAAACTTTTCACCCCTGGGTATGGCTTTTCTATATAAAAGCTCACTCTAAGGACAGCTTGGGACTGTGCTTGGGACCCAAATGCCCAGTGCAGTTGCCAGCTGGCTGTAAAGACTTCCTTTTGGCAATTTTCTGTGTCTGAGTGGTCTTCTACGGTGAGACAACCTCACAGCAGCAGCCAGTGCCCTTAACAACTGAGCTATCACTCCAGCCCCACGGGACTTCCAATATTTGGTCAAGTGTAAGTGGAGTAGTAGATATCTTTCCTAATCTTAGAAGTAAATGATTGTAACATTGAGTGTGATGTTAGCTGTGGGATGTTTACTATTGTGAGTTACTATTCTTCTATGCCTACTTTGTTGAGCTATTTTGTCATGAAAGACTATTACTGATCCTCAGTTAGGGCCAGGGCTTCCTGTCCACCTCCCCCATCCATGCTGGACCAGTGTCTGACATGAATTCACACATGTCCTGTGCATGCTTCATAAGTGCTGTGAGTTCATATATGAAGCTACACTGTGGTATCCACAACAGGGTTTTCTTGTATCCATCTATCATCTACAGTTCTAATCATTTTCCCACCTCCCTCCTGAAATGATCCCTGCATCTTGGGAGAAGAAAGTGAATATGGGTGCTCCTATGAACTACAATGACTGGCCTAGCAAAGTATCCCCAATGGTACAGTAGTGGCGTTATCTTGGTGGTAACCAACAATTGTTTAATTGAATTTAAGGCCTACTCAATAGAGGGAATTTATGACTGGTACTGTAAATCTAGCCTGGTTGGAGAGCTCATAGACTCTAGAGGAAAACCCACTCCTGCCATTTTTATACAATATATTTTCCAACTGTATTATAAATACTTTCTCTTATACCCATGGATATGTGTAGCTCTCACTCCTCATCCAAGAAGCTTCTTTTTTGGGTTTTTTTGTTTGTTTGTTTGTTTGTTTGTTTGTTTTGGTCTTTTTGAAACAGGGTCTCCCTGTAGCTCCAGCTGCCTGGAACTCAACTATAGTTAATTGTATGTTTGTGGATGTGAATGCACATGCCAACAGAGGCCAGAGATGTGGGACTGTCCCACTAAATTTTCTCCTTCCAACTCTGTTTGATCTGCCCTCACTCTCTTCAGGGTCTCTTGTCCCTGGCGCTATTAAACACATAACATCTCTATCTGAATTTCTCATAGTTTATATTTTTGGGGAGAGGGACTTACAAAGAAATGAACACCTGGTTCCCGGCTTTGCAAGGCTTGGCACCGCCTTTCCAGATCACTTCCTCACTGCCCACAGACTCCGTTAGCTTTTGCCCATGCGTCATGGGCCCACCAGGTCAGTCAATGACCCCTCTCACCTCCACCGCACTGCTTCTGTCCAAGATGGCGTCAAAAGCCCCTCCCTCCTCAGCTAACTCTCTGCAGTCAATTCTCCACAGCAGACCCCGCACCTCGGAGGACCCAGGCTCTTTGGGACACAGGGAACCCCTAAAGCTGGAGTTATATGTGGTTCTAAGCTGCCTGATGTGGGTGCTGGGAATTAAACTCAGGTCATCCTGAAGAAAAGTATACATTTGTAATGGCTGAGCCATCTCTCCAGCCCCTAGGAAGCTTCTATTTGCCACAGGTAGAAAGATTACAGAGATCCACAACTAGTTAAAATCCAGAGAATAAGTGGTTATGGGGTTCCCAGACTGAAATGATACATCTATAATACAAGTTTCAGTGAATATCATGGAAAAGGGGGCAGAAAGATTTTAAGAGCCAGAGGACCTGGACACCTACTTCTAGATAGTGTCTTCTAGACAAGACAGAGATGCTGCACCCACGAAATTTTCACAGTATGGTTTTCTGAATAAGACCTGCATTGCCACAACACGATTGCTATGTCCTTGTGGATGGGGGAAATTTCATAAGGTCCCTTTTGTAGATGAAGATGCTACAGATAATCAATGGCTCTGACAGAGACAGAATCAGTTTTCTCCAGGGCTAAGATCACTGGTAGTTTATGCAATCCCAAGTGATCATCTCTAAACACATTCACAAATGAGAAACATTAAATGGACTCAATAGATTGTAACAGCTTTCCTTATCCGTTTCTTGGGTTCAAGGTTGCCTAGGGTACTATGAGTTCCCACCAGCTTTTCAGGTTCTCATAATGGGTTTTAGACTGCATGCATTTATTAAATCAGTGTTCTGTGGGGTACGAACCCTGTGTTCTCCTAGCCCATCATCTCACTGATATTGCTTTACTATTATACTTTTTTATTGATTTTTCCATGATGTATAAAGGTGATTTTCCCAATCTTTAGAAAAGAAAACTGAAGCCTCCAATAACTAATGATTACTTCAGTGTTAAGCAAAGAAGTGGTTAGGTTGTTGATTGATGTTCCCAAGCACTCAAAGTGCCAGGTACTAAACAAATATTTGTATACATAAACACATATACACACACATACACACACGCATGCATGTACACACGTGTGCACACGAGTCAGACAAAATCCAGAACAGGTGAGTTTAGTGTCTGTTTTCTTACTGCTTAAGTCTTCAGAGACGTGTTAGATACCAGATAGATAAGAAAATAAACTCTAATCTTCCCATACTTTCTTCAGCCATTTGGCTACTGTGCTCACTAATAATTCAGTCTTAATTTGTTCACAAGCTTAACAGTAGATAATGTATACAGGAGATCCTGATCTTATTAACTTCATTTTCTCGTCAAGCATAATTTGTGGTGTGTTACAGAATTTTAAAACATTTAAAAATTTGGCTGGCTTCAATATATTTGGGCTTATTTACATTTATACACACACATACACACACACACACACACACACACACACACACACACACAAGGCAATTTTGGCTGCCACAACCGCAGGTATGATGGACATCTAGTAAATAGAAGCCAGGGATGTTGCTAAGCATTCTACAATAGAACAACAGAACAAATAAATTTCTAATCCAATCTAGGCTGAGCATGCAGCTCAGTGGTACAATGTTTTCCTAGTGTATACTATGCATGCAAACACTTGAGTCAGGTGTCACTCATAGAGAGCTTGAGAACTCCTGCCCTAGACAAACCAGAAACAATGCAGACTGGAGAGACGGCTCAGCAGTTAAGGGCACTGGCTGCTTTTGAAAAGGACCTGGGTTTACTTCCCAGTACCCACGTGGTGGCTAAAAACTGTCCATGACTCCAGTTCCAGGGAATCCAATGCCCTCTTCTGACCTCCGAGGACATTGTATGACAAAGGTATACTTACATGCACACGTGCAGGCAATATGCTCATACACAAAAAATAAAATTATGAAATAGAATATTTTTAAAAACTAGAAACAATGCAGAGGATGCTGTCTTCCTTTTTTCAGAATCATATTTCCCTCTCTAGTATAACCCATGCATAGGCGCACATACATATCTCCCCAGGACCTGCATGCTCAGGCCTTTTGCCAACCAGAAGCTATTCTCTAGGAGTCATTCTGATTCCCTTCAAACAATTTTCATTTAGCCCCATTTTCAAAGAGCCTTACAAGATAATTGACTAACCAACCCCAAACACAAAGTGCCTATATCCTGGCTTTGAGCTTAAAATGAGTCATCAACTGAATAGGACTAGACAAATGTTCAGTACACTTTTTTTCTATCATTCCTCTCCCACCCTAGAATATAGTATTTTATTTTTGCTGACCAAATTAAACCCATTCCCCAGACTTGCCACTTAACGTGGATGCTTGCCATGAGAATATCTGGGGCAGCAGGTGGGTGAGTCGGTGTAATTTAGTGAGAAGATAAGTGAAAAAAAATGTGATTTTTCCAAATTGTCAAGAACTTTCTTTCACAATTAGGAAAGTGCATTCTGAAACTGCATAACTTAAAATATACGTCATGTATTAATAGGAAAAAAAGAATAGAAATAAGACTTTGCTATAAATAATCACCATTATCAAAATGTCATTGCAAAACTTTTCCTGTAATAGGAGCAAACGGCTTTCTAGAGTTTTATTTGGAGACTGTCAGGCTGTACCCAGAATGACATCTCGCTCATTTTATTTGTTTGTTTGTTTGTATACCTCTTTCTA
>NW_008332644.1:4302934-4335005 GCF_000622305.1 Nannospalax galili | reverse complement strand
CAAAATAAATTGTAAGAATTGGTTAAAGAGACAGAAAAAAATAGAAATTATTGGTGATCAATTAACAGGGCCATGCTTCTCCTAAAGTTCTTGAAGTGATTGCCACAGTTTACATAATCACCTCAAGAGTAGACTTACTATTCCTTGAAGATGCCTTTTATCCTACCCATCTTTTAATTTTTTTCCAGCAGTGTCTAACGTACAGTAGAAGGGTAATAAATGTGTTCTGACTTCATGAATGTTTACATGAGTGCATTACTTTCAATTGACTCTTAATTTCCAAATAGTTTACCGATGTGAAGCAGAATGGCAGGGAATAAAATAGGAGAAAAGGAATTACCAATCCTTGATAAAGAGGCTTGGAAAATATACCCTACATTAATTTAACTTACATTAAATTTAACTTACATTAACTTGCATTAGATTTCAGTGAAGAATAAGCCTTAATAGGATAGACTTGTTTGATTAGTTAATGAATTCATGAACAAATACAGTAACAAGAGTGAGATTATGGTCATTTGCCTTCTGAGCTTAGTTCTGGGGTTAAAAAAATAAGAAAAAATATGTAGCCCATATAATACCTTAACACTGGTTCTCAACCTTTGCACATTTGAATTACCTGTTGAGATATTGGTCTCTTTCTTTTTTTAAATTATTATACGTTCATCCTTGGGTCCATGTCTTCTCCAACCATAGACTTTTGACCAGGTTTATAGCATCAGGAACATATTCTCCCCTGTAGAGTGGGCTTCAAACCTAATGACAAAGAAGTTGTTTATTCCTCAAATACTCATGCTTACTCTTATAACTTTGTGTATATCTTGCCCCCTCCAGGGGGAGCAGTAATGTACCATGTGTGGTCTACTGTTGTGTGAGATTGGAGATGAGTTTTCTCCTCCAATAGCCAGGACATTCTCTTCAAACTCATTTGAGAACTCTTTGGCCAATAATTCATAAGATGGTATTCCGTACCTGGTTCTGGAGTTCCTTAAAAGCATAGAACTTCAGGGAACAGCATAATCTATTTGTGAAGAGAGCTTCTAGTCCAAGCTATATTTTATTTTTATTTATTTTTTCTTTTTTATACAACTTTTATCAAATTTTTGTAAATTTCATACAATATATTTAGATCCCCTCCAGTAAGGGAGGTTTGTGTCCCAAATGCCTTTCAATTTAGATTCTTCCACTGAAGCTTCCTCAATGAGTCTCACCCTTTAATGTGACTGGATCTCCTTTTTCCAGCAGTCATAGGTGCCAATAGTTCCTCAGGAAGGGTTGGTGTTAATTACCCACTTTTCCAGGTCTATGCTGGGAGTTTCATCTGTATTAAGCTTACATGGGACTTGTCTATGCAGTCACCATTGCTGTGAGTTCATGTGAGTAACTACCTAGTCATCTGAAAACCCCTGTTTCCTTGTGGTCCTCTAGGACCTCTGGCTCTTACAATCTGTTCACTTCCTCTTCCACAGTGATCTCTGAGCCTTGGGAGATAGTAGATTTATATAGGTGTCCTATTCAGAGATACACAGTCTTAATATCTGCATTTTGGCCAGTTGTGGATCTCTGTGTTTTATGATGTCCTATTTGTCAATTGCTGGACTTACAGAAGTCCTATTCGAAGTCCTATTTAGAAAGTGCCTTCCTGTTCCTCTAAGTTCCAAGATATTCCCTACTTTTTCCTCTCTCTGATTCATGTCTCATGATGAGGTCCTTGATCTATTTGGAGTTGAGTTTGGTACATGGTGAGAGAAAAGGATCTAGTTTCATTCTTCTACATGCTGCTGTCCAGTTTGACTAGCACCATTTGTTGAACATGCTGCCTTTTCTCCAGGGTTTATTTGTGGTTCCTTTGTCAAAATTCAGGAGGCTGTAAATATGTGGGTTTAAATCTAGATCCTCAATCCTATCCCACTGATTGAGGTGTCTGTTTTATGCTTGTGTCATGCTTTTTTTAAAAATTGTTATAGTTCTATAGAACAATTTGAGTTTAGTACCTCCAGGAGTTCTATGGTTTAGTGTTATTTTTTGCTATCCTGGAGTTTTGTGTTTCTGTATGAAACGAGATTATATTTTCAATCTCTGTGAAGAATTGTGTTGGGATTCTAGTAGGTATTGTGTGGACTCTGTAGATTGCTTTTCAGGAAATGGCCATTTTCACAATGTTAATCCTACTCATCCCAAGAGCACAGGAGGCCTTTTCATCTTCTGGTACCATCTTCAATTTCTTTCTTCAATGTCTTCAAGGTTTTATTCTACAAGTCCTTCATTTCCTTGGTTGAATTTATTCCAAGATATTTTATGTTTTTTGATGCTATTGAGAATGTGATATATTCCATGATTTCTTTCTTGGAATGTTTGTTGTTGATATATAGAAAGCTACTGATTTGGGGGTGTTAATTTTATAGCTTATTTACTGAATGTGTTTATGAGCTCTAGTAGCTTTCTTATGGACTCTTTATGTATAAAATCATAACATCTGCAAGTAAAAATACATTAACTTCTTTTCCAATTTGTATTCCACTTATCTTCGTAGTCTCATTGATCACCTGACTTCAAGAACACCCTTCTCTTCTTCCTGATTTTAATAGGAATTCTTAAATTGGCTTTGTTTAATAAAACTTCGGCTGTGAGTTTTATATATTGCTTTTGTTATGTGGAACTATGTCCCCTGTATACCTAGACTCTCCATGATTTTATCTTGAATCAATGTTGGATTCTGTCAAAGGCCTTTTCTACATCTGATGATATAACCAAATCATGTCTATTCTTGAGTCTATTTTATGATATATTACATTTATGGATTTCTGTGTTTTGAACCATCCCTGAACCCCTGTGATGAAGCCAATTTGATCATTATGGATAATCTTTTTTATGTTTTCTTGCATTCAGTTTGCAAGAATTTTATAGAAAAAATTTTGCTGTTATGTTTATCAGAGACACTGGACTATAGTTGACTTTATTTGTTGGGTTTTTGTCTTATTTGGGTATGAGAATAATGGTGGCTTCATAGAAGGAATTTGGGACTGTTCTTTCATTTTGTATTTTATGGAATAATTTGAGAAGTATTGGTATTAATCCTTCTTTAAAAGTGTGGAAGAATTTTTGCTGTAGCCATCTGGTCTGGCATCTTTTAGGTTGGAAGAATTTTAATTATTGCATCAATTTTATTGGCTGTTAGGGGTCTATTTAAATTATTTCTGTGACTTTGACCTAACTTTAGTAGGCCATAAATATCTAGAAATTTATTCATTTCTTTTAGATTTTCTAACTTAGAGTAATAAAGATTTTGTTGGTGGTGGATTTTTATGATTGATATTCTTTTTTGATGAATATTTTCATTGAATTTTTAAGCATTTTATAAAATAGACCCTTTTTAACTTAAAAAATTTACTGAGAATTTCATACATGCACATAAGGTGTTTTGATCAAACACATGCCCACTCCCTCCCCTCCAACACCTCCCATATCTCCCCATCACTTTTTAATAACAATCCCTGTGCTTTTGCTTTCTTCCTACCTTCCTTTCTTTCTTTTTTCCAATGGAGCTTTTTGCTACTCTAACATTCCCCCCTCTGAAGAGGCAACTCTAAAAATCTTTTAGGGATTAGATAAGAGCTTCCAAATACTTTCGATAATTTTGGCGTTAGGAACAGAGTATGTTGCTAAGAGGCCCAAAGACATTTTGACTTTTAGCCAGGAAACTGGCTATTTTTCTTCTGGGTCTTTTTACCCTAACTTCTTAGGCAATTCCTACCTCCTATTCTCAGAACTGGGACACAGGGTGAGGCAATTAGGGTAACCCTTCAGTGGGTCTATCTAAAAGACTCCCAAATTGCATAACTCTTAAATGTAGGGAGAAAAGAAAGTCTTTGACTGGTGCTAGTATATGTGAAGGAGAAGTAAAGGCAAGAGTAGTTAGCATTACAAGTTCTAGACAGGGAACCAGAAAAAGTCAGAATAGGGCAAATTTCAAATGGCCATATCAGTGTCCATTGTGATTTCTTGACGAGAGCTTCCAAAAGCATCCCTCTCTTGGGTTCCTCCTCATTTTTCTTTTGTCTGCCAAGGCTGGAATTGAGAGTGATGGATTCAGGATTTGTTTTCAGGCACTTTGATAGCTGTTGGAGTGGCTAGAATCAGTGTCAGTTCCCTCTCAAAGGCTTCTATATAGGGGGAGAAAACAAATTTATCTATCATTTTAGAACAATAGTGGGTTGTCTCCCTTAGCTACACGTGGGCACTACAGTACTGAAAACCAAGATTTGAAGTCTTACATCTGAGCAGCACTTTCTGCTTAGAAACAAAATCATCAGTGAGAAATAATTGTCTAAATAACAAAATAACATTTTATATGTATTTAAGCCTAATGTCTGGGAAATGTAATCCCTTGAACTCTTAAAGAAATATACTAATCACTTTAACCTTTAGTTATGCTTTCCTTTTGGGTATTTAAGACCATACCATTGGCCCAAATAAACTAATTTATTTTTACTCTTCAGGTCATTTGAGAATCTGTTCCTTAGGTGTCATGGGCTTGGGAGGAGCTCCTGGTTCCTTTCTTTTACCAGTTCCATCTATGTGAAGATAAGTCAAAGGTCCTGCTCGACTGTGGCTGGCTTCACTTGGAAGCGTGGAGGGAAATGTTTCCTCTGAATTGACCCTCTGCTCTGTAGACTAGACACTGGTTCAAGTCCGTCTGTTGGGGTCTCCATGGCATCCCTGAACAAGAGGACAGGTGGCTCACCACAGTTTCAGGACATTTTGAAAAATGCTCCATAGTTCCATTGAACTTAGTCGACCTTGGAGGGCAAAGAGCAAAAACTGCCCTTTAGGTCCCTCTGACCAGATTAGTATAGGCCTTAGAGTATGGCTGTTAAACATCCAAGAAGGTTAGTTTCACCAGTCTGGTACTTTTAATTACCATGTGCTATGTAGATAAAGCTTAAGCAAAAACCAAACGTTCTCAGATAAACCTTGACTAGACATATATTTTGTTCCTTAAACTAGTTAACATTATGTGTATATTTTTTGTCTCATCCTTTATATATCATAACAAACCTACATATGCCTTCATCACTTGGTTAGGCATTCTCATTTTTTTTCTATTTTGGAAAATATCTCCATTCCCATATCCTTTTAACATCTTTTACATTCTTATTTTATTTTTTTAATAGTTATGAGACATAATAACATTAACAAATAAATTTTCTGTCTGTTGTGAGAATTCTTTTCCTGGGGGATAATAAGCAATTCTTATGCCCTTTTAAGGTTTAATGTCAAGCCAATGTTTCATTAACGTTTTCCTGGGGAACCAATGAATTTACCGAGCTTATTTGCAGAGATGACTGAGGGGTTGCTGAGGTATATGAGTGACCTGGGGGAGTGCACACTGGAAAGCCTTTACTCAGCATGGATCAAGCCTTCTAAAATAGATCTTAATCTTATTTAAACCCCTCCCATATCTGCACTCCCACATAGCCCACCCACAGGATTTCATGCATTCTGTCATATATGTAAAAGCCAGTTGAATTAAATTTGCATACCCAGATGTCTTTTGCTGTGAGCTCCTCCAGTGGAACCTGGTCAGTGTATCTAGTGTCACTCCCTTAAAGAAGACTGACTCTCCCTCACCCAGCAGTGACCAGTTGCCAATAGTTTCTCTGCTAATATTGGGGATCCTGCCCATTTCCCCAGCTCTATGATGTTTTTTGTATAATTGGTTTGCATGTCTTCTGTTTATGCTGTCACAATTGTTGTAAACTTATATGATCAAGTTCCTGGGAGCCTGGAAGACTGTTTTCCTATGGTCATTCTCCACTCCTGGCTCTTACAATCTTCTCCACCACTTCCCTGATGGTCCTTGAACCCTGGGATAGATGAGTTCTATCTCAAGATACATACTCTGAAATCTCTTATTCTCTAAATTTTGGCCAGTTGTAGCCTTCTGTGTTTATTGCCCTTCCTGTTGTATGAGGAAGTTTTACTGGTGAGAGTAAGAGACACATTAGTACTTGCTATTCCTTGTTGTGCTATGTTCCATGAGCCTTAGGTACAGAGGTTCCACTGTACATGCATCCCTTAGGGCTGGGTATCTCACATACACTTATTCTCTGTGTGTGACCAATTGTAGACTTCTATGATAGTCTCCATCCATTACAAAAAGAAGCATTGTTGATGAGTGGTGATTGGTATAATTGCCTGTATATTGTATATATGTTTATACATTTAGCATAAAGTAAAAAATAATATTTGTCTATGAATGTAACAGACATAGGGTTTTCTCTAGGATCTGTGACCTCTCCAGCTATGTGTTTCTGCCTAAGTTACAGAGCCACACATGAATTTCCTCCCATTGAGCTGGCCTTAAGTACAATTAGAGAGCTGTTGATTACCCCCAAGATAAAAGTGCCACTACTGCATCAATATTTTGCTGTGCTGGTCATTGTTGTGGTTATTAGACTTTTAAGCTGAGGTTTAAACATTGATTGATTTTTCTGCCTTATCAGCTTGCATAGTATGCTACAAAACTATGAAATAGTGTTCAGGCAGGAGGCTTCCAGATCAATTCTAACACCATTGCTCCAAGTCCTATGTTTGAAGTATGTCCTCTCTTCATCAACAGGGTCTTACCTTCAAGTTCTGGGATCTAACCAAGGGCTGTGTAAATAGCCTGTGTTATTTTGGGACTCTCTCGGACTACCATGACCAACAATTCAAAGGGAGATTTCTCCTGTCTGGCACTGTATTTCTTGTTACATGGCCTTTGGGTATACTCATGTACTCTTATACAGATACCGTATGTTTATTTTTTCAGTAGGCTTTTGAGCTTACACATTTCCCCCTGGTTTTTCAACACCTAAGCATTATCTCTCATCACTCTGTCCTCCCTCCTCAGTTAAAGTACCCCCAGTTTTGCCATTTTCCCATGATTATATCTGTCTCCTGTTTCCCCCATCTCTTGAGTTCTTTCTTCCACTCTACTGCTATCACTCTTTCTATATTCTTCCCTCCTCCCTTGACAGTTAAATATCCCCCTTTTTCCTAATTTCTCCCATGGTTTCTTTTGATTATCCTGGCACCTGTGGTTACATGAGGGTATTTATTTATACATAAGGATTTGATGCTAAGATCCACAGATGAGTGAGAACATGCATTGCTTGCTTTTCTGAGTCTGTTACTTGAATTAGTGTAACTTTACCTTCAAATTTCATGATTTCATCTTTACCATTGAGTAGAACTCTAATGTATAAATGTACCACATTTTCATTATCCATTTATCAGCTGAAAGACATTAGGTTGTTTCAAACTTTTCTTATCTATTGTGAAAAGCATGACAGCAATCACAAACAGAAATATCTGTATAGTAGGATGAGTCCTTTTGGTACATGCCAAGGAGTGATATAATCAAATCATATGGAAAATTCATTTTTAGTTTTGTAAGAGCTTCCACACTGTTTTCCATGGTGGTTACACGAGTTTGCATTCCCACCAGCAACAAATGAGCATTCCCCTCATCCTCACCAGCATTTGGTTTCATTTCTTCTTTTTATTTTAGCCGGTCTGACTGCAGTTTGATGAAATCTTTAAGTGTTTTTTATTTGCATTTTCCTAATTACTAAGGATGTTCAACACTTTTAAAGGTGTTTAATATCCATTTTTATTTTTTCTTCTGAGAATTCTCTGTTCAGATCCACATAGTCCATCTTTAATTGTACCATTTGTTTTCTCATTTGTGTAGCTGGTGAAGATTTTCTCCCACTCTGTGGAGTTCCCCTTTACTTCCTTGGTTTGTGGTACAAAAGCTTTAAGCTTAATAAGTTTAATACTTGCTTTAATTCCTGAGGAACTGATGTCTGATTTAGAAAGTCCTTTGCTTAACCTATATCTTACAGGGTACTGCCTATGTTTTCTTCTAACTTTTCACAGTTTCAGGTTTCACATTGAGTTCTTTGATCTACTTAGGGTTGACTTTTGTGCAGGGTGATAGATAGGGTCTAATTTCATTTTTCCATAGGTAGAGATTGGGTTTTACCATCACTATTTGTTGAAGATGCTGTTTCCTCCAGCATACCTGAAATTGCATGGATAATTTCAATATACCTGAAACTCGTGTTTGGGTCTTCAATTATGTTCCATTGATCTACGTCTGTTTTGTGCAAGTACCATGTTTTTATGACTATAACTCTGTAATGTAGTATGAGATCTTATATGTAAATGTCTCCAACATTGTTCTTTGTACTCAACATTGCTTTGGCTATCTGAGTGTTTTGTGATTCCATATGAATTTTTGCATTTTTTTCTAATTTTGTGAAGAATTTCATGGGGGTTTTGATTGGAATTTCATCGAATCTACAGATTGCTTTTAGTAGGATGGTAGCAACACTAACTTTAACAATCCACGGAACATATTTCCATCTCATTGTTTCTTCCTAAATATCTTTCTTTGAAGTTTTAATAATTTTATTATGATTTAATGTCTTTGGTTATGTTTATTCCTAGATTTTTTTAGGCTACTGTGAATGTGAGAGTTTCTATGAACTCTTTCTTCAATTGCTTATTAATATATACATATCAACATATAAAGTCTACTGAAGTTTATAGATTATGTAACCTAATACATTGCTGAAAGTAATGCTCATTTCTGGAAGTTTTCTGATAGAATATTTGGGATCTCTCACATATAATATATCATCTGTAAACAGGGATAATTTGACCTTTTCTATTCCAATTACTACCCCCCTTAAATTTCCTCCTCTTTGTCTTACTGCTCTAGCAAGAGTTTCAAATTCTAAATTGAAAATGAGTGGAGATGGTAGATGGCCTTCTCTGGTTCCTGATTTTAATGAGAATGCTTCAAGTTTTTCTCCAATTAGAATAATGTCAGCTGTGGGTTTGGGGTTTTTATTATTTTATTTATTATTTTTATTTTGTGTATCTGAGTGTACTGCCTGCATTTATATAAGTGCACCCCTGTTGTGCAATGCCCATGGAGGTAAGAAGAAGGCATTGGATTCCCCTGAAACTGGAGTTATGGATGGTTGTTAACTGCCATGTCGGTGCTGGGAATTGAATCCAGGTCCTCTGCAATAGCAGTTAGTGCTCTTAATCACAGAGTCATCTCTCAAGCCTTTGTGAGTTTCTTTTATATAGCTTTAGTTACGTTGATGTATGTTCCCTCCAGCTCAGATCCTTTTAGGACTGCTAACATAAATGCATGTTAGATTTTTTCAAAGGTTTTTTAAGTATGTATTAAGACAACCATATAATTTTTGTCTATTTATATGATTTATTTCATTTTTTGACTTATGTGTATTGAGCCATCCCTGCATCTCTGGAAGAAAGCTGATTTGATCATAGGTGGATGATCTTTTGGATGTGGTTCTGTATGCAGTTTATGAGTACTTCTTTGAGAAGTTTTTCATCTATGTTCATTACACATATGGGCCTATAGTATTTTTTGTTGTGTCTTTACTGGTTTTGATATGAGAGTGATACTGGCTTCATAGAAGATTGGAAGTTCTTTCTCTGTTTCTATCTTTTTGAATAGCTTAAGAAGTATTGGTTATATAGGAGTTCTATCCAAGGACCAGTATTCGGCTGATTCTTAGTATCTATGGTTTGGCCATTTGTGACGTTCTGTGTTCCTGTGTGCCTTAAGTGTTGAGGTTGCATTGTAGATGTGTCTCTTAGGCCTAGGGCAATTCATAAACAACTGTGTGTAACCAGTTGTGGTATTTGGTAATGGTCTCTGGTCCAAAATAAGCTTCTTTGATAATGATGAGTGGTGATTGGGATATTTGTAAATATACGAATGCACATTTTGCACACAGTGGTCTAGGGGTCTGACAGTCTTGGGGTTTTCTCTAAGATCTATGACCACTCCAGCAATGTGTATTTGGTTATGTTTACAGTACCACACTTGAGTTTTCTCCCATTGAGTGGGCTTTTAGTCCGATTAGGTAACTTTTGATTATCACTAAGATAAAAGTGCCACTGCTGCACCAATGTTGTATGCTGTGCTGGCCATTAATGTGGTTATTTGTTGTTGAAGTGGGTGTTGAACCATTTATTGATGTTTTCCCTTGGCACCTTCATATTGCTCTCCAAAGCTATGAGAGCTAGCCTTCAGAAGAAGAGGTTTCAGGTCAGTTGCAGCTCTAGTGCTCCAAATACTGTGTCCGAAGTATGCTTTTTCTTTTTTTTTGATATTTTATTATTTTTTGTGTGTATGAGTGTATTGCCTGCATGTGTGTAAGTGCACCCACATCATGCAATGCCCACAGGGGTCAGAAGAAGACATCGGATTCCCCCAGAACTGGAGTTATGGATGGTTGTTAGCCACCATGTGCATGCTGGGAATTGAACCCAGGTCCTCTACAAGAGCAGTAAGTGCTCTTAACCACTGAGCCATCTCTCCAGGCCCCTGAAGTATGTTCTGTCTTCAGCAGTAGGGTCTTACTTTCAAGTTCTGGGAGGAAATCAAGAGCTGTGGCAATAACCTGTGTAATTATGGGAGTCTCTTGGACCACCCTGGCCAACAACTCACAGAAGGTTTCTCTGGCCTAGCACTGTTTCTTGTTATGTAGCCTTTAGCTATACACATGAACTCATGTGAAATACTGTATGTCTAATTTGTCATTAGGTTGTTGGGCTGATGTGATTCCCTCTAGTTTTTTAAAATTACCTAGGCATTATTGATCTCTCTCCTTTCTCTCTCCCAGTCTAACCCTCTGCTTTGGTTTCCCCATTTGAAGTGTCCCCATTTTCACCATTTCTCCCTTGATAATACCAGACTCCTGTGGTTCCACATCTCTTAAAGCTCCTTCTTTCACCTTATCTTGCAGGTTCTTTGTATAACCCTCCCTCCCACCTCCCATTTAAATAGCCCCAATTTTATCCATTTCTCCCATTATAACCCCTATCTCCTACTGTTCTCTCTGAAGTTCTTTCTTTCCCATTACCTCCCTGGTTCCTTTTTCATTATTCTGGCTACTGGAATTACATCTGGGCACATACTCACATATAAGGGTTTGGTGCTGGGATCCACATATGAAGGAGAACATATGCTGTTTGTTTTTCTGGGTCTGTGTTACTTTACTTAGTATAACAGTTTCTAGTTCCATCCATTTATCTGAAAATTTCATGATTTTGTCTTTCTTTACCACTGAGTAAAACTTCACACACCCAGGCTCAGGGACCATTGTAGAAGAGGAGTTGGAAAGATTAGAAGAGCTATGGAGGATGTGCATGACCACATGGCAACAGAGTCCTACAAGCTCCTAATACCCTGCTCGTATGATTCTATGGTAATGATGTCAGCATACACAAGTCCCATACAAACTCATGTAGACAAAAACACAGCATAGAAATGGGGAAATGAACAGTAGACCCCAATCTTAGCTGAAGAAATACTGGCAACTGATTACTGTTAGGTGAGGAAGAGCTGATCTTCCTAAAACAAGGGACTCTAGATAGGCTGACTAGACCTCAGTGGATAGACTTCCATGGGGGAATATCTGGGGCCACTCACTTGATACAGTGGGCTTTAACATGGATAACAGAGTATATGGTTCCAGTAGGGGGAATATGGGAGGGTGCCAGTGGGGACAGGAGTACAAATGGTTAATTGTTTGAGATGTTCTGTATGAAATGCACAAAAATTCAATAAATATGATAAAGAAAAACAAAACAAACAAAAAGAAACAAATGATACAGGTGTAAAATGACAAACAGTAAATCAGTAGATATTGTAAAAAAAAAAAAAAAAAGAAATATTGGTTGTAGATCTTTTCTGATGGTCTGGTAGAATTTTTTTAAGTTGAGAGGTTTTATGTTACTCTTTAAATTTTCTTATCTGTGATGTGTCTGTTGAAGCTCTTGGTCTTGTCTTGATTTACCTTTGGTTGTTACCATGAATTTAGAAATTCATCCATTTCTTTTAAATTTTTTAAATTTAATAGAGCATAGAATTTTAAAGTATTTATTTCCTTATAATATTTTGAATTTTTTGGTATCTGTTGTGATGTTTCCCTTTTGGTCTGTGATTTTATTGATTTTAATTGTTCTTTGTTTCTTTGGCTAACTGGGCAGTCTAACTGGTTTATCTTTTCAAAGAACCAGCTCTTAGATTAATTGATTCTTCATGTTATTTTCTTTGTTTCTATTTCATTAATTTTGGCTCTGAGTTTTCTTATTTCATCCTGTCTGCTGGATTTGGGTTTTGTTTCCTTTTACCTTTCCAGAATCTTGAGCTGTACTATTAACTCATTTCCTTCTCATTTGCTTTTTGGATTTTTTAATATAGGCATTTATAGCTGTAAACGTTCTTCTAAGGACTGCTTTTAAAGTGTACTGGGGGGGTTGCTGTATTGTTGTTGGGGAACCCTGCTGTTAGGGTTGTAGTCTTCCTTGTCTGAATAGCTCTAAGGGGCTCGGTGCCATATGGAAGGACTCCCCTTCTCAGCAGGGAGCCTCCTGCTCTCTTCCTGACTTACCTGTAAAGCGCCGCCAAGCACTGATGCCTGATCTTATTTGGAACATGACCTTTGGCATAGTTACCTAGAGTAAAAACTACCCCCAGGTTTTTTCTATATGATACTTAGGCATTGCCCGGTATTCAGACCATAGGAGCCTACTGACACATGTAAATAAAGCATACTATGAGCACCTATCAGCTGAGGCATTGGCTACTGCCTCCACACTATATTTTCCCCAGTTCTCCCACTGAATAAATGGAGCTGTTTCACTGAATCTGGAGCTGTTTCACTGAGTCTGGAGCTGTTTGCATTGTTGAACCTGCCTCCCCAGAAGGGCATTCTTCCATCAGTGCTCACTGGCCGTCCTGACCCCGCTTGTCGCTCCTGCTCCCTTTGTCCTCATGGACCAGTGGCCAATGACCCATGAGGAGAAGGAGCGACCCCACACCTGGTGCCAGAATGTGAGGCTCCTGGAACGTGCAGAGTTTGTGAGTACCCCTCCCACCAGGAGGGTAGCGGCAGCTTTGCCTTTAAGCCATCCCACCCTTGAGGATTGGCAGTCTCTCCTCTTTTTCCTCCTTTTATTTTCAGTCTGAGTCTTCGCTCGGGACTGTTAAAGACGAAGGAGTAATTGAGGCTTTCTGATCAGGGCTACTCCCTGATGTTAGCCAAAGGCTCTTAGCCCCCTTAACAGACCCTGACTGCCCGCACGGGTATAGACAAGACCCCCTATCTATACATCTTTCTAATGCAAAAACCCGGTAATGCAATGACCAGTTAATTGCTCTTAAAGCGGTCCCCGGATCTCTTAAATTTGCAGGCAGGCTTGCGCTGTGGACCACATGGAATCACTTGCGGTTTTGATCCCAGGCATGTTCCCCTAGAAATCAGCATTTCACCCCACTTTCCTTTTCTATCTTGAACAACACCCCTAGAAACAAAATCCCCAAAGTTCTAAGGGATCTTTATATGAGCCTTAAAGTCAACTTCTAAAATAAACTTCCCTAATCTGTTTTGGTATCTTGGCCCCGGGGTGCTCAAGCCCAAGCTAAACCAGTTAAGTGAGAATTTAAATTAGCTAGCCCCTGGGAGCACTTAAAAAATTCAAGGCAGCTTGCGCCATACAAACAAACAAACAACAACAAAAAAAGATTTTAAAAAGCCATTTTTTTCCGTAAACCTTTTCCTGGGGAAGGGGCTCATCAGAGGACCACCCCATCTCTCTCTCTTTTTGCTTTATCTTGGTTATTGCTTTCACGAGGGTCTGGATACGGTTTGCGGGCAACTGAAGCCTCTTGGTTGGGGCAACTCCCTGCTATTGGCCAAAGGCCCCCTGCCCTCTTTCCAGACCCCAACAGCCTGACTGGGTGTAGGCAGTAACCTTTACAACTGTCATAAAAATCTGGTAATGCAGCAACCAGTTAAAAGTCACAAGGATGGTTGCCAGTCCCTTAAATCTGTGGCTAGGCTTGTGTTTGTCAAAGCGTCTCAATCCCCCATGGCAGGCTGCCTCAAGAACACTGAACGCCACTGACAACACTTCCTTTCCTTTCTATAATGGGTAATTCAGCATCATGCCAAAAAAACCTCCAAATTCACTCCCTTAGAGCCCTACTTAAATCAAGAGGACTTAAGATTTCTCAAAAGGAAAGCTCAAAATTTTGGAATGAAGTATTTCAATTCATACCCTGGATCCTGTTGGCAGACATTTCTGACCCAGAGGTCTGGACCAACATTGCCTATGTGGCTCATTAAATGGAAATTCAGGAAAGGCACCTTTTGCCCCTTTCCTTTCTCCCCATAATAGCAGCCATTCGACAGTGCTTAGGAAACCCACATAAGGCTGAGGAGAACTTACTAGCACTAGGGGATAATAAAGGGGGGGGTTCAAACAAATGAAAAGACGCTAAAGATTTCCCAACAGCAGATTCGACAGCCCTAAAAAATAAAGAAAAAAATCCTGAAGATTGCCCGGTAACAGATTCAACAGCCCCAAAAATAAAATTTGACCAAGTCAGACAAAACCCACCCATCAACAAAAATAACCTTTACCCCCCTCTTCCCCCCTATGAATCCTCACGGACTGATTTAACAAACCGGGATGTTAAAACCCAGACTTCAAAAGCTCCCGAATATTCCCAGATAAATCCCCCTCCCTCTTCACCACCGCCTGTGCCACCTGTGGTGCCACGCCCCACAGCCATTAAACAGCTCTGTAATCTCAGGGATAATGAGAGTTATTGCCCCCAGAATCTCCAGACACAATCACCTCAGGACCCAAAAATCCCATCGGTAGAAGCTTTTCCTGTTAACCTACAAATAACAAGGCAACATCCACTGGCTTGGTACCCCCTCCTGGCAACAGACTTAAAAGAACTACCCCAAGCTGTCTGTGAGGATGAGATCCATGATCCATGGACAAAATCTATACTACAAACCTTTAATACTATTCTCCTAACCCCCAGGACAGGAGCGATATCTGTAGATCCACCCTCCCCAGTCCATTATTTGTGCAATGGGAGGCTTTATTTAGAGATGAATGCCTAATGCATGTTAAAAGAAATGACATACATAATCAACAGCTGAGACCACAACAAGGGCAAGATCCACCACCTGGATTCATAGATTGGAATTATGACCAGCTTTTCAGCCAGGGCAGTTTTTCCACAGGAATCCAACAGGCTGTGATTCCTGCTGGCTGTTTTGAACAGGTCCACTTATGTGCACTACAGGCCTGGGACCACCTAACCCCCTTGCCCACTGGGCCTGGAGAGACCTCCTCATTAATCTTCTTAAAGCAAAAACCAACTGAAACCCTCCAAGACTTTATGCTAAGAGTGTAGGCCAGTTTAGATAGAAAAATAACAGATCCTGCAGTCAAAGCAATGCTTTTAAACAACCTTGTCTGGGAAGGGATGACCCCTGAGCACAGACAAGCATGCCAGGGACTAAAAAATGAACATTACGACAAATGGACTGTGGTCACCCATGACATGGGAACTGCCACCTACCAGGCCTCCTCCCTTGCCCAAGCCTTTGTAGTTGCAACCCAACCCAACTCAAAATGCTTAAAATGTGGAGAAACTGGACACTGGAAAGAAAATTGCCCAAAAAATGGTTCGGCTGCCACTTGACCCCCCTAAAATCCTCTGTCCTCACTGTAAAAGGGGCTTTCACTGGAAAAGAAATTGTAAATCTAAATATGACAGATGGCAAACCTTTGCCACCTTTAAACTCCTTCTGGGGCAACCCTCAGCCCTGCTAACAAGAGGGAAGCCACAAACATTATGGGTAACCAGTATTACAGAAAATGCCCATCCAAAATTAAACATAAAAATAGACAATAAATCTTTCAAATGCCTCCTTGACACCAGGGCTGACAAAACCATCTGAGGTTCCCCCACACTGGGAATTAATACCAGGACCCCAATGATGGGAGTAGAGGGCCCTTACAGATAATGGCCCAGCATTTACCAGCTCCCCGTTTAAAAAAATTTGTGAAGCCTGGAAAATCACCCATCACACTGGCATCCCATACAACCCATAAGGACAAGCCATTGTGGAAAGGTCACATAAAACCTTAAAAGGCCAACTAAAAAGATAGGCTCAAACAACATAGTCCCCCAATATTCAATTAACATTAGCCTTGTTTATCCTTAGTGTACTTAATGTATATCGAGGGTCTGAGGCCCCCCCCATCACCTGACACTGGGCCCAGACACACCCCATACCCACCCATCATGGTTAAATGGAGGGACCCCCTTGATGACATCTGGAAAGGGCCAGATCCATTGCTGACCACAGGGAGGGGATTTGCTTGTGTTTTCCAACAGGATTAACCAAAGCCTATCTGGGTTCCAGCCAGAAATATCCTGCACCTCCCTACCCACAAAAAAGATGGCTTTCATGACCCTGTCAGAGACAAAGAAAAGGAAGAGGCTGAAACGACACCTGAAACCACACCGGATCACATGGAAAGAGATCCATGATCTGGTGGAGACTGTTCACCACAGATGTCCTCCCCCGCCCTGGGCTTCTTTCTCTGTCATCCTCATGGCCATTTTTACCCTGCTTAACACCAACGCTTCAGCCAGCCCCACTCCCCTTAATAGTACGTTCTGGAGATTTTATGTCAGGGAAACATTTCAAGGAAAAAAATCAGATAATCAGAACTGCACACTGCCCCCTAGTGGGCTGTCAAAAACCCATAAAACTCATAGTGCTAGCAGATACAGAACTAATGAATATGTTTGCTTCCCTTTCCGACAGACAGATCCATCATGCCTCAAGGAAGTTGATACCTATGGGGGTTACCGCTATTTCAGTCCCTGTAGGTTGGAACTAGGGTTCACTGGGAGATATCAGGGCATAACAGGACAGGAAAGGCCCATCTACCTAAAGGATAATAAGTATCTCTATGAGAACCATGACTATTCCCTAATATATGTTGCAGATCCGTGGGACGATCGCTGGCGTATCGGAGTAATGGGAAAGTTCTACTCAGGTGCATTCTCTAGCTACCCTACAGCTGACTTTCATATCTCTAGACAGCTTGTACCTGCAGCTAAGTCCATGCTAACTCATCATAATATTATTCTACAGGAAAAACAGAGGACCAGATAAGATCAACTATATCTTGGAGCCAATACATTCAATATGTTGCTAACTTTTTTCCCTTCACCACCCACCCTAATGCCTCTAACTGTTTCTTTTGTGCATCCAGCAATAAAAATTTACTGAGAGCAGTACCAGTTAATACCACCCTTCTTTACCCAGAAACAACAAAAAAAGATTTCACTGACTCTCATCTAATGGATATTCCCTTATCCGAATAACTGGCTAACTATCCAATTTGCATTTCCAGCAAGAGTAAACCTACTCATTACAAATGCCTCACTAACATTACTCTCTCCAGGATAGCATGTGTCACCCCTCCTCTTTTCCTATGATGCAAAGGAAAAGCCCAACACTGTGTTAACTCCTCTTTGTCCACCTTTTGTGTACCGGTAATGATTACACCTGAGGTGTACCTACTCGAGGAAGAAGCTGCCCTCCTCCTTCACACCCGCCAGCAGAGAGAAATCTTCATCTCTTTGATAGTGGGGCTTGGACTTGCCCTCTCCCTGGGTGCTGGAGGCGCTGCGACTGCTGCTATTGCACAAACCCATCACCTGGCAGGAGACTTTCGAGACAAGCTGGACCAGGCAATGGCATCCACGACTGACAGCCTCAAGTCTCTCCAATGACAAATGAACTCTCTTGGGGGGGTTGTGCTCCAAAACAGAAGAGCACTGGACTTAATAACTGCTGAACATGGGGGGACGTGTGTAGTATTGGGAGAGGAATGCTGTTTTTTTTGTGAATGAATCAAATGTTGTTAAGACCAATGTTAATACTCTCAAAAAACTTCGTAATGATCTATTTTCAAGATTTCAACCCACCGAACAATTAGGTTGGTTTAGTAACTCCTTGTTTTCATAGCTCCTACCCTTTGTTAGCCCCCTGATCATGCTGTGTGTCATTTTGATGCTTGCTCCCTGTTCCATACAATTTCTTCACCGATAAATTACTACCATTGCTAAAATTACTACCAAACAGGTCATGGTCAATTATCAAACTTTGGATTCTCCTGAGATAGATGAGTTGGCTCTTAAGGCTTGTGATGACACTTCTCCATTGTAAAATCAAACAGGGGGAGATGTTGAGGAGCCCTGCTGTTAGGGTTGTAGTCCTCCATGTCAGGATAGCTCTAAGGGGTTCGGCACCATATGGAAGGACTCCCCTTCTCAGCAGGGAGCCTCCTGCTCTCTTCCTGACTTACCTGTAAAGCGCCGCCAAGCACTGATGCCTGATCTTATTTGGAACATGACCTTTGGCATAGTTACCTGGAGTAAAAACTACTCCAAGGTTTTTTCTATATGATAATTAGGCATTGCCTGGTAGTCGGATGATAGGAGCCTACTGCCACATGTAAATCAAGCATACTATGAGCACCTATCAGCTGAGGCATTGGCTACTGCCTCCACACTATATTCTCCCTAGTTCTCCCACTGAATAAATGGAGCTATTTCACTGAATCTGGAGCTGTTTCACTGAATCTAGAGCTGTTTCACTGAGTCTGGAGCTGTTTGCATCATTGAACCTGCCGCCCCAGAAGGACTTTCTTCCATCAGTGCTCACTGGCTGTCCTGACCCCACTCGTCACTTCTGCTCCCTTTGTCCTTGTGGAGCAGTGGCCAACAAACCACGAGGAGAGGGAGCAACCCCCACATATTGTATTGTTATTTTCATCTAGATCCAGGAATTCTCTCTCTCTGCCTTTTTAAGACAAGATATCCCTATAGCCACAGCTGTCCTGGAACTCACTATGTAGACCAGGCTGGCATCCATCTGACAGAGATTTGCTTGCCTTTGCCCCCCAAGTGCTGGAATTAAAGTTGTGCACCATTATGCCTGTCTTCTCTATTTCCTTCTTAATTTCTTCTTTGACTCATTCATCATTCAAGAGGGTGTTCTTGTGTAGCTTCTAGATCTTACTTTTCTATTTAAGTTTTATTGAGTTGTGGTCTTATGGAATTATTTCAATATTTGTATTTGTTGAGGTTTGTTTTGTGCCTCAGTATGTGATCAATTTTCAAGAAACTTCCATTGGCTGCTTCATGGAAAGTGTATTCTTTGGTGCTTGGGTGGCATATTTAGATGTCTGTAAGGTCCATTTGATGTAGTATATCATTTAATTCAGTTTTCTCTCTGTTTATTCATTGTTCAGTTGACCTGTCTATTGAAGATAGTGGGGTATTGAAGTCCCCTATTACTGCTGAGTTGGGGTTAATCTGTGTCTTAAAGACCTGTAATATTGTTTTTATGAATTTGGTTACACCAGAGTTTGATACCTATATTTTCATGATTGTAATGTCTTCTTGCTCTATTGTTCCTTTGATCAGAAGGAAGTGATTATCTTTATCCCTTCTGATTAGTTTTAATTTGAAGTCTATTTTACCAGATATTAAAACTGCAACACCTGCCTGTTTCTTTGCACAATTTGCTTGGAATGTTTTTTCTCATCCTTTCACCCTAAGGTAGTGCCTATCCTTAAATGACAGATGATTTTCTTGGAGACAACAAAAAGATGGATTTTGTTTCTTAATCCATGAAACTAGCCCATGTCTTATGACTGGAGAGTTGAAGTAATTGATATTTAGAATTATTGAAAGATGTGTATAGGTTACTGTCATTTTACTTTCTGTTCATGTTCTTGGTCCTATTTTGTGTTTCCCATCATTATACCTTCATTTGTTTTCTTTCTTTAACTTCTTGGGTATAGTCATTCCTTTCTTCATCCTCGAATTGCTTCAAAGATTCTCTATAGGCTTGGTTTGGTGGACATGAATTCTTTCAGCCTATTCATGTCATGAAATATTTTTCTTTCTTCTTCAACTATGATAGAACATTTTCTGAGTAAAATATTCTGGGTTGGCACCGATGATCATTTAGGACTTAGTCCAGGCTCTTCTGGATTTCATAGATTGTACTGAAACGTCAGCTGTAATTCTGATGGCTTTTCCATCATATGTGTCTTCTTGTTTTTCTCTTGCAACTTTCAGTATTCTCTCTTTGTTCTGTATATTAAGTATTTTTACTGTGATATGTAGTAGGCAGTTTCTGTTCTGGTCTTGTCTGTTTGGTATTCTGTGTGTTTCTTATATCTATATGGCTATGTCTTTCCTTAATTCAGGGAAATTTTCTTTTATGATCCTGTTGAAGATATGGTCCTTCTCATTGACCTGGAATTCTTTTCCTACCTCTATGCCTATGATGTATAATTTGATCTTTTCATGGTGTCCCACATTTCTTGCACATTCCATTCTTTTTTTTTTTTTTTTTTTTTTTTTTTTTTTTTTTTTTTTTTTTGCTTGACCAGTCCAGTTCTTTAACTTTATCGTCCAGTCTTGATATTCTGTTTTCCATTTCATTCATTCTATTGTTAGGCTTTCTCACATCATTTTAAGTTGGCTTATTGAGTTTTTCAATTCAATCTTCATTTCAGTCTGAATTTTTTCACTATTTCTATCACTTTCATGAATTCACATTTTAAAACCTGAATTGGCTTTGCCATTTCATTCATCCACATATCTTTATTCTCTTTAGCTTCAGTCAGAAGTTTATCCTTATCCTCTTTGAGTTCTTTGAGTTGATTTTTTTGTGTGTGTGTTTTCTTTAAATTGGTTGAATTTTTTGATATTTTTAATAATTCTTCTTTGAAATTCTGGGTCATGGGGTTCCTATTAGTAGGTCTCATTGTAGACACTTTCTGGGACTGGTGGCATTTTGTAGGGATGTATTATTTTGATTTTTCATATTATTTTAATTTTTTCATTGTTATTTGAGCATGTAGATCTCTTTTGTTACTTGTGTGTCTGATCTGGAGCTCAAGACTGTCTTTCTTGAATTGATGCTTTATGGTATTTGCATTGTTGATATTGCTTGGTTGCTTTCTGATCGGGTACAAAAAGTTAGTTTTTCTGGACTTCAGGTTGTGTCTTTTGATTTTAGATTGGAGAGACTTGAAGGATTAGGTAGGTACTCAGAAGCTCTCAAGAGGGTGAAGGAGCCCTGGATAATTAGGCACTCTCTGGCAAACTCAGAGGAATGAGTCCAAGGCATAAGAGGAAGGAATAAAAACAGAAAGTATGGGCCTCTACAAGCCATCAGTGGAGGCCTGAGCCAGGAGAAGTGTGAGGGACTAGAGCTCTTTCCTAGAAGTAGGATGGGCCTGGCAGGACTTGGAAAACTAATCCAGGTTAGTGTTGCAGGTGAGCCAGATACTTTCAAGCAGTCTCAAGGGATGGACAGCTAGCAGTGAAGGCCAGAGCCCAGGAGCAGTGGGAGGACTGGAATATAGACTTTTTAAAGTATCTCCTTATGGATTACTGAATTTCCTCCGGGTCTGTTGCAAAGTTTTCCTTTTTCATCTCTGAGTTTGTTAATTTGAGTCCTTCTTCTATTTCTTTAGGCTAAATTGACTAAAGGTTTGTCAATCTTGTTAATCTTTTCAATTAACCAACTCTTTGTTTCATTGATTCTATATAATTTTTTTTGTTTCTAGTTCACTAATTAGAACCTCAATTTTATTTATCTTGTCATATATCATCTTTTTAAGTGTTGTTTTTCTTGGTTTTCCAAGGCCTTCAGGTACACCATTAATTTATTTATGTGACATGTTTCTACTTTTCTGGTATAGGCACATAATGCTATAAATTCTCCTCTTAGGACAACCTTCATTCTATCCTGTAGGTTTTGATATATTGTGTTTTCATTTTTATTCAGTTCTAAGAATTTTTAAATTTCCTTCTTGGTTTATCCCTTGATACAAATTTCATTCAGTAGTGTGTTGTTTAACTTCCATAAGTTTATGTACTTTTTAGCATTTAAAATTTTTTGAATATCTAGCTTTATTCTTTTTGATCAGATAGAATACAGTGTGATATTTCAATTTTCATTAATTTTTGGATACTTGCTTTGTGTTCTGTGTGCAAATTTGGAGATAGTTCCATTGGCTACTCTGAATAAAGTATATTCTTTGTTGTTTGTGTGGAATGTTCTATAGGTGTCTGTAAATTTTATTTGATTTATGGTGTTATTTTACCCCAGGTTTTCTCTATTTAGTTTTTGTCTGGTTTAGTAATCTACTGGTTACAGTAGAGTAGTGAAGCCACCCATCATCACTGTATGTTGGAGTCAATGTGTGATTTTTAGATCTAATAACACTTATTTTATGAAATTTGGTGCCCCAGTATGGGTATATATATTTAGGATTATAATATCTTTTTGATGAATTTTTCCTTTAATAAGTATAAAGTAGCCTTCCCTGTACCTTCTGACTAATTTTAATTTGAAGTCTATTTTGTTGGATATTAGAATAGCTCAACTGCTTGTTTTTTTCTTCCATTAGCTTGCATTATCTTTTTTCATCCTTTTATCTTAAAGATGTCAGCCATTGTTAGTGAGGTGTGTTTCTTAGAGGCAGCAAATAGGTGGATCCTTTTCTTTAATCTAATCAGTTTTTGTATTTTTACTATGAAGTTGAGACCACTGATAGTGAGAGATAATACTGACAAATGTTTATTAATTCCTCTTATGTTGGTGTTGTAGTACTGTTTTCTTAGACATCTTTTTGTTCTCTGTTCTGGAATACTTCATTCATTATATGTGGCCTCTTGAGAGTGCTTAGTCTTCTCTTCACACTGAAGTATTCCATGGAGTATTCTCTATAAAGCTTGTTTGTCAAACATAAATTTCTTAATTCTGTTTTTATCATGGAAAATGTTTCTTTCTCCCTCAATTACTCCTTAATTTTTGGCTGGGTATAGTAGTCTCGGTGGGAATTAGTCTTTTTCATGACTTGTATGACATTGGTCCAGGCCCATTCTGCCTTCATAATCACCATTGGTAAGTCAGCTATTATTATGACAACCTCACTTTATATGTGACTTGATCTTTCTCACAGCTTCCAATATCTTTTCTTTGTTCTGTATATTTACAGGATTTTTTTTTTTTTTTGTCTTTTTGAGATAGAGTGTCTCTGTAGTCACAGCTGGCCTGGAACTTACTATGTAGACCAGGCCGGAATCCATCTCACAGAAATTCACCTGCCTCTGCCTCCCGAGTGCTGGAATTAAAGGTATGCCCTCCCCCCACACACAAACACCTGTGTATATTTAGAATTTTCAGTATTATATGATACGAAGAGTTTAGCCTTTGGTTATGTCAATTTGTTGTTCTTTATGCCTCTTGTACCTTGACAGATATCTCTTTCCCTAGATTTGGGATAATTTAGTCTATGATTTTATTAATAATATTTTCTCTGCCTTTGATCCGGATTTATTCTCCTTTTTCTATATCTATGATTAGTAGGTTTCATCTTCTCAAAGTTTCCAGAGGTCTTGCACATTCCTCACCTGGCTTATTTCAGATTTGACGTTTTCTTTGCTTCATTTCCCTGACCCTGTCTTCAAGATCTGATGTTCTCTCTTCCATGTCCTCCACTTCCTTTTTCTTCTTTCCTCTAGGTTTTTTCTTTGAGTTCCTGAGTTTTTTACTTCAAATTTTATTTCAGTTTTGTTTTTCTTCAAAGATTCTATTTAGTGCATTCTAATTTCCTTTTATAAGTTGTATTAGTTATTTCATTCAACTGCTGTGTTTTCTGTCTTCATTCTGTCTTTTATTCATATCATTTTTTAGTTCCTTGAACATATTTATGGTTGCTGTTTTGAAATCGTTATCTTGCACATCCACTATGTTGCCATTCTCAGGAAACATGATGAGGTGCTAATTTCTGTCATAGACACATTAAACTGGTTATTCATGTTGATTGTGTTGTTGTTGTTGTTGTTGTTGTTTTCATGACACCTAGGCATTTGGACTTCTGTCATTGGTGGTGTTTCTTGGTATGGGTAGATGATCTCATCCTTGTTGAGTGATTATTTGCATTTTTCTTTGATGTTTCCTCAATTTGTCAAATTATGGCCCAGCTGACTAGTGCTTAGTGTTCAAATTTGGGGTTGATTTAGGTTGATGTGCAGATGGAGTGTAAGAAGTAGTCTCAGTTATGCTAAGGATAATTGCAACTTTTGAGTTGAAATTCCAGGATTGACTTGTTTCTATTCTGAAACATCAAGTTGGGCTGTGTGGTTTCTAGGGAACAGGTTGGCTTATATATCAGGTTAGGAGAGTTCACAGGTCTTTAGGTGCAAGGATCCCAGTAACATGAACTGGTCTGAAGGCAAGGCATGTCTGACAAAGATCCCTGTAGCACACAAGTTTCCTGGTAGAGCTGAGGTGGTAATGTTGGAGGCCAGAGAGGTGGAGGTAAGGAGACTTACCAAGGTAGGTCTAGGAAATCTCCTGGGTCTGGTGGTCCACAGGGTCCTAACAAAGCAGAGATGACCTACACAAGGAGGTGTGGAAAAGGGAGACCACCATGGCAATGCTGGGAAGACCTCTAGGATATTCCATATCCTGGCAGTGCTGAGTTCATGCAACAATAGAGGTGAGGGAAAGGAAACTAACCAAGGGGGTCAGGGAAATCTCCCAGATCTGGGGATCCACAAGGTTCTTACAGACCAGAGATGGCTTGAGTGAAGGAGGTATGAGAGAGGGAGCACACCAAAATGGCACTGGAAAAGCCCTCAGGAGATTCCAAGGGCCCTGACAGAGCTGAGATCTTACAGTGGAGGGAGGTGGGGGAAAAGAGAATTAGGAAGACCAGTCTGGGCAAGTTCCCAGAGCTGGGAGTACAGAAGGGTGTTAGAAGAACAGAAATGGCTGCACAAGCTATTTTTATTTTTAGTTTAATTTTTTTAATAAAATAATTTTCTATATAGCTTTTTCACACATCTTTAGTTTTGGCTAACATGTCCCCCATTTTCTTCAGAACCCCCCATGACCCTATTTGAGACTTAGAGAGTGTTTTTAAGATTTACTTTTATTTTTTCTTGTGTATCTATGTGTTTGTCTCTGTGTGTGGGTATGTGCACATGAGTACAGGAGCTAGGGAAGCCAAAGCCATCAGATTCTCCATAAACTGGAGTTGTAGGCAGGTCTGAGCTAGCTAATGTGGTTTCTGGGAATTGAACTCAGGTCTTCTGTTAGAGCAGCATGTGCTCCTAACCACTGATCCATCTTGCCAGCCCCTAGAAATACTTGTAAACACTAGCATCTAGATATTCTGAATCTCACTGCAATTATATCAGAACCCACAGGACTGTGATCTACATGGCATTAGTAGCTTTTGCTGTGCCCCAGATGATTCCAGTTGCAGTCAAGGGTGAAAATCAGTCTGCTAGTCTAGCTCAGGGAAGTGTTGGGACTGGTGAAATGACTCAGTCAGTAATGTGATGGCCCTGCAAGCACAGTGACCTGAGTTCAAGTCCCACAGTCCATGGAAAAGAAGCTGGGTGTGGTGACAGACATTTGTAACCGCAGTCCTGAGGCTTGCTGGCCAGCCTGCCTAACCTAATTGATGAGCTCTAGGCAAGCAACAGGTAAAACAAGCTAACAGCTCTCGAGAAACAGCACCCACCCAAGGTTGACCTCTGGCTTTCACATACATGTGCACACACGTGAGCATGTACATACACACATAAAGTAATGAGGGGCTAGAGAGATGGCTCAATAGTTAGGAGCACTGGCTGCTCTTGCAGAGGACCCGGATTCAATTCCCATCTCCCACATGACAGGTAACAACCATTGGAAACTCCAGTTCCAGGGTACCCAATGCCTTCTTTCGACCTCCACGGGCATTGCACAACACGGGTGCACTTACACACAAACAGGTAATACACTCATACACATAAAATAAAAATAATAAATAAAATATTTTTTAGAAAGAAAGTAATGAAACAAAGTTGAGTGAAGAAATGTCTTTCAGTTTTCTTTAGATGAATGGTTTTGTGGGAACTAGCATGTAGTCAGCATCTACTGCATATGTACTGAGCATTTTACATGTGTCACATTTCCTTTTCATGCTAGCGCTAGGAGAAAAATTCCATTTGTTATGCACAGCTTTAAGAAAGATAACCAAAACACATGACAGAGACAAAGTCACTGCTCTAAGAGTTTCCAAAACTTAAAATAAAAAAGCAAAACAGGGACTAGAGTATTAAAGTGCAAAACAAATTATATGGAACTCAGAAGATCTGTCGTTATATACTTTAGTATGTTGCACAGCTTGTCAGTGTCACTAGAACAAAAGCAATAGAGCTAAAATGTAAAATGTAAAACTTTATTATTTTAGAAAAGGTATATTAGACACAAAATAGGGAGTATCATCACAATACAAAAGTAATGGGGGATGCTGCAGATGGAGAACTGGCCAACAGACCTGACTATCATTTAAGAGGTATTAGAATCTCTTAAATGATAATTGAGGTTTCACAGTTACAGACAACCCTTGACTTTGCATATTCAAATATCTGTTGGATATCTGTCTGTTTTCAAGGGACTAACCATAGTAACCCAAATATCGAGAGTTTGGTATATAGACCATACAGCCCCAATACTGCCATGTAAAGAAAGAAATGTCCCTATTAATTTTCTTAGTTCAAAGTCAGTTAGTATATGTAAGGGTGGGAGGGAGAGAACAAGTGGGATAGGAAGAGGAAGTAACTGATTATATTAAGAGTTGGTCTTCTTTAAGGGAATGATGCTAGATAGGCTGGCCAGGCTCTATTAGATGAACTCACACTGAGGGACATCTGGGGACACAAACTTGACTGGATAATCCTTAACATATATGACAGAATGCATGAAATCCGGTCGGGAGGGAGGGTGGCCATAGGGGAGTGCTCATGGGGGAGGGGGTCTAAATATGATCAAGATGTACTATATAAAATGCAAAAACTCAATAAAATGTATATTGAAAAATATATATATATAAATAATAAAAAGAAATGTTCTTCAAACACCTTATGATAATATTGCCATTCAAGGTCTGTGTGCTTTTCCTAGAACACAATAAAGACTACCTTTTCTTTTCCTCTTTCAAATTCCTTTCACTTCTTCCCATTAACATGGTTAACACAACATCTCTGTACAATGCAATTGCTATTTCAGCTTCTTGCTAGTCAGCCTCAGCTGTTTTAGGTAAAGTGTTTCGTTGGTACTGTATTATACCTTCAATCATATAATTACCAGGCATGAATTTCAGTCTCAGCTTTGTTCATAAACTCATGCTCATTCTACAATAAGTTCTAAAAGGAAACAAGTATGTAACTGAGATGAAAAGACAGCCCACAGAAGAGGGAATCCAGTAGTGCGAAGCTGGAATTTCAGGTGGTTGCAAGCCTCCTGACATGTATGTTGGGAACTAAGCTTGGGTCCTCTGGAAGAGCGGCAAACCCTCCACCCTGCTGAGCCATTTCTCCAACCCAGTAGTTCTAAGCAAGGGGGACTCCTTTTTCTTAAAACAAAAGAAAAAAAGGATTCCTACCTACCTTTTCTAAATATGAAAATTCAAAATAATATCAAAGTTTATGCAGAGTCCAGGTATACACAGGCTTATATGTTTTTCCCCCAGTTCTTCTACCGAACCATCTTCAAAGTAGCTTCACCACTGATAGTGCAACAAATCACTGATCTCATTCGCTGTGGCTGCTTCTTCCAGGAATTAATTTTAATTGACATTCTGGGGACATTTTACTACTCACCTTAGTTTATATGACACTTCTGCGTAGAACTTTATACTTCCATAATTTTTAGTAGTCTCTTATGAACTTGATGTCTTTAGAAGACATAACAAAATGGTATTCCTCATTTACATATGGAAAATAAATATGCACAGTAACTAAGTGACAGACTAAACCTGCATTTCAATTTTTTAAAAAATTGTTCTTTAATCCCAGCACTTGGGAGGCAGAGGCAGGTGGATCTCTGTGAGTTCAGGTCCAGCCTGGTCTACATAGTGAGTTCCAGGACAGCTGGGGCTACAGGGAGACCCTGTCTCAAAAAGACCGAAAAAATTGTTCTTATTTTTTAGAATTTCATGCATTTATGCAAAAAAAACTTAATCATACCTATCCCATTTCTCCCTTCAACTCCCCCCAACATGCCCTCTCCCAATTTCATATGCTTTAAAAAAGTTTTTATTAATATTTTGAGAACTTCATACAGTATATTATGATCAAAATTTCCCCTCTCCCTAACACCTCCCAGATTCACCTCCACCTCCCTACACACCCGGCTTCATATTTTTCTTTTTTCCCCCTCTACTGGGTTCCATGTGAGTTGCCCAAATACTCTTGGGTGTGGAACTTGCCCTGGATTGTAGTTAAGCAAGGGTCACCCTTTTTAAAAAGTGGATATTTCCTGCCCAAGCAACACCCAGATACCAAGAGCTCCCCAGCTAGGGATAAAGTGTTGTCTCCCTGGGCATGCTCTGCCTTTTTTGGCTCTATCTTGTTTACCATTCTAGTGCTGACAGCTAATTTATTCCTCAGGCTCTACTTTTCTGCTCAAAAAGGAAGCAAGAGCTCTTGTTTTGAAGTGACAGCTTGGGTCAGATCTTATAAGGTAGTATATAAACAAGACAGAGAAATGGAAAAACACCAAAAACTATTGACTATCAACTGAGATTAAACATAAAGTATATAGACCATAAGCTTGAGTTAATTTTAAGTGGCTAGTGGGCTTAAGAAACACAAATGAGAGAGAGAGAGAGAGAGAGAGAGAGAGAGAGAGAGAGAGATCCAGGAAAAATCAATTCAGTTTTGATTATTCTCAAAACTGAGTATTAATGGCTACACAACCACAGGGATTTAATCCTAGCTCCCTAACTGCAACAGTAAGCATACATGGGAACAGAACTCAAAAGGCAAACTTCTTGTGGAGACAATCTTCCTGATGATACTAAACACAGGACTCCTGTAGATGGAAAGGATAGAGACAGGTGACTAGGGAGCTATAGCATGCTTCTGTTTAGGGAACATATTGACATTTTGAAGTAACACAAGTGGAAGATGATAGCCGTTAAAGTATATTAATATCATAATATTATACATTCATAAAACTCAAATGCTTTTATTATTTTCATTACTTTGTTTTAGAGTTATTCACGTGCAAAAATGATATTAAATTGCTTTTAGAGGACAAAATTGATGACTGGCTTTCCTCTTCTTTTGCTTTTTATTTTGCTTACTTTTCGACTCCTTCAGATGTCCAAGTGTCAAAACAACTGAACAGGTGTTTATCTCAGTAGTCAGCAACACAAAACACTCTCCTTTGGAATGAAATCAAGTACGAAAATTTAAAGAACAAAGGATGAAACTTCAAAAAGTTCAAAACAAGTGAAACCAGCTAAAGAGGCAGCAACCGTGACATGTGAGGTGCAGACTTCTCCATGGCAAAGGCTTGGAAGACAAAGGTCAAGTCATGGTACTTAGTCAGTTAATCTAGTATGTATGTGTGAAGATTGTACAGTCTACCATCAAGTGGTTTGGGTCTAGATAATTAATCTAAGCAAGAGGTTCTATTACTAAATAAAAGTTCAGTTGTGGCTTACTCTTGAGTTTGTATGCTTTTGAAAAGTTGTATGCAAATGGGTGACATATTCCTTGTCAATGCTATAGGAAGAAGAGTTAGTACACCGTCTGCATTGTACTTGAATTGAAGGATGCTCACTAGACTATATGTGTGTTATGTACAAGGCCAAAAGGTGCTCAAAATATGGGCTATGTGTTGAATAAAAATTGAGGGGGTGTTATGATGATTAATTTTCTGTCACCTTGATTAGGCAATGGATACCCAATATTTAGTGAAAGGTGGTCCTTACTGCTTCTGCAACTACTTTTGGATGAAATTAACATTTTAATTGACAAAGAAAAGCAGAGTGTTCTTTACAAAAATGAATGAAGTACATCCAACAGTTGGAAGGTCTCTATAAACCAAAACACTGACTCTCAACCAAGTAAGAGAGAATTATCTAGCACATTGCTTTTAGCTTGACCTGCAAGGTCAAATCTCCCCCAATGGCCTTGAAATGGAACACTGACTCTTTTCAACCTAACAATCCAACCTGCAAATGGACTTACAGCCCTCATAATCAGGCAAACTAATCCACATATATGTATAATTATTAATTATATGAAATATTATTTATTATAATATGATGCAATATAATGTCACAAAGTATATAGTATATATAATATACAGTATATGGCATGTATTATTATAAAAATGTATTTATTTTGATGAATATTTCTATGATATAAATAATATAAATATATTTTTTTTTAGTATATAATTATTTATTATAATTTATTATGAAATTATGATTTATCATGACTGTATATATAACTATACACACCTAATTATATATATAATTTCCACTAGTCTGTTTCTCTAGATAACTTTAAGACAGGTATGAAAGAAATACCTGGGTGCTGAGGGGGCAATTGAAGGATGCCTTTTGTTTCCACCTCTTCTTCCTTATATTCCTCCCAAGCCATTCAGAAGCCATTTAGGGCTTGCCATCTGTTCAGCTACCACAGTCTCCCCACATGTTTTCATTGGCGCTTGATAGAAGGTCAGGGCATGCCTAATGTAGTTATAAGAAATATACAACATATATGCAGAAACACACACATACTCAGTGGCAGTTAGGTAGATAGACTTCTGGTGCCCTGTTTTCTAAGTTGAAGGTGAATAAACATTGGGAAACATCTAAGTACTCTGGGTCAATGTCAGTAAGTAATAGATTACTTCGCATTGAACCATCTTGTGCCTGATTAGCTGACAGTAATCTTACTTCCATTTCCTACCTTAATGAAAAGGATCCCTGTTTAGGATATTTTTTAAATGCCGTGTCTTCATTTCTGATTTACTTCAATTAACAGATGACCGTAAGCTTCAATCTCTATCTCCTCAGCTTTGAATTAATGTTAAACAATTATTTAAAAGTTGACTGCTTTCCAGCTTGTTTGAATACTAGCAAACCTTAGACCCATCTCCATCCTCAACAATCTTTCACACTTTTTCACTTTTGCATTTTATGTTCTCTGAAAAGAGAAATATTTCTGCTTGATGACTAAAAACATTTGGAAGGGGATGCTGTACTGACACTTAGAATTTGTATCACCTCTAAAACACTTATACTTAAAAAACAAGAATTCTTTTAATAGGAAAAATATGAAGTTTCATAAGAACTACAAAGGAACTATGAATATTGTGTGTGTGTGTGTGTGTGTGTTTGTGTGCGTGTGTGTGTGTATGTGCATGTACACACGCACATGTTCTGGAAGGAGCTAGCATTTATAACAGAATTTGAAAGCAGAAGGAAATTCAAAGATAGAGGTGGACCACAATGCCCTGAAAAAGGCATGATTGGACAGGAAGGAGAGGGATCTGATGTACAGTCAGCACCTCCCAATGGACCCAAAGGAATCTGGAGAAAAATAACGGGATCTGTAGCAAAGGAGGAGCTGAGCTGCACAGAGCAGAACATTTGGGTGAGGGAACCAGCAATTACAGACTTAGGGCAGGTCATATTCAAGGACAATGGCATCAAATGATGGATCATATAGATATGAAAAAAGCTAAAACTGGATTTGCAATGTGTATGTAAATAAAAGGGGTAGAATTTTGGTGTTGAGACTGAACTGTGACTATGACTGGCTGATAAGAAAACTTGAAGTGGAAAGAGAGACGATGAGGGTCATCTTTTATTTAAAACTGAAGATCTGAGTCAGCTCTGTCTATAAAAAGAAAAATTCCTCCTTCAGTCAAACTTCCGACACCAAATGTGAAGGTTTTCCATGCCAAGCTGTTCTCTAATTTTCTACAGACACCATCTGGGTGACTTACTATTTAATTCAAATCTGACACTAACTAATGAGAGTTAGTACAGATCTTACATTTAAAGCCTCAGTCTAGGAAACTGCTCCCTGTTTGAGATGTTGGAAGTAAGAGATCACCAGGTTACCCAAACTTCTATCAGACTTGACCACAAAATGAAAGGTCCCTGACCTTCTCTTCAGGTTCAGCAATTTACTATAATGGCTCACAGTACTCAAGGACACACAGCTTAGTATTGCCAGTGTATT
>NW_008332644.1:4288375-4302897 GCF_000622305.1 Nannospalax galili | reverse complement strand
TGAGATACAGGGCTAAGTCCAGAAAGGTTCTGAGCACAGGAGCTCCTGTTTCTTCCTGTGGAGCTGGGGAGTACCATCCTCCTGGCATCTCAATCTTAGCTGAAGAAATATTGGCAGCTGATTACTGCTGGGTGAGGAAGCACTGATCTTCTTAAAGGGAAGGACTCTAGATAGGCTGACTAGACATCAGTAGGTGAATTTGTTCTCCGGAACATTTGGGGACACTAACTTGACACAATAGGCCTTAACACAAATTCAGAGTGTAGGAATTCCAGTGAGAGTGGTATGGGATAGTGCCAGTGGGGAAAGGGGTATAAAGATGATTAAGACTGGTTGAGATGTTCTGTATGAAATACACAAAAATTCAATAAAACATTGACCAAAAAAAGGCAAATTCCTGTTGCCAGGCTGTGTTTCCTCTTCCATAGAGAGAAGAACTAGCCTGTCTAATAAGCAACTGTGTTGGGCATGAGTCTGGAAACATCTTCTCCCACACTGCTCTCTCTCTCCTGCTGTTTCTGGAGCTGGTGCACCCAGCTGCACCCCTCTGCTTTGTAAATGCCCCCAGCCTCAGCAGACTTACGATCTCGCATTTCTTTTATACCCCTGTAGTTAGGATCTTTCCTCTCTATTTAAAGTCCATGTTCTCTCTGTCCATAAATGTCTGAGCAGAGAGGAGAGGAGAGGAGAGGAGAGGAGAGGAGAGAAAGAGAAAGAGAAAGGTGAAATGCTTAGTGCTTCAATTCCTGTCTGGAATTCCTGCCCCCTAATGTAGCTGCTAACCAGGTCCAGACATTCAACTTAGTAAGTCTGCCCACTTTTCTGAATTCTTCATAAAAATGTAATCTCTCTTTTTCTTCTTTCCATTTCTTTTCCAAGAATGCTTTCTAACATTTTGGGTTTCTTTACTCTTTCTCTAAAGTTCCCCTTCCCTCCCTACCATGCGGCTGTAAGTTTGGCATGTGTCTGACACTGATAACAGCTTTAAAAGACATGGGTGGTTTTTCTTTTGTTTGTTTTTTCCTCTCTTCTTTCTCCTCTGGGCGGCTGTTGATATTTACAGTTGTCTGCCCTGAGAGTTTTTCTTTTAAGCTCTGATGAAATTGGCTTTAAGCTCCTGTTTCAGTCCATTCTTAAATTCTTTCATTAATGACACTAAGAATCTCGAGAGGGGATCCTGTTTTCCACTGTATCAAACCTCTGTGAGACACTGAGATACTCAAAGAAATAGCCACTCTCATCAAAGATACTATCTTACTATAGAGGAAGTGCAAGATCTACTGTCTGAGGAAGCTTTGAGAAGTTCCAGGAAGCCCCAGACTGTATAACACTCCTCCTTGCAACCACCATTTTAACCTTAACACTTGCTCAGTAGTGGTGAAAGTCTGGAAGCCAGCTCCCACCTTTCCCTAATGATGTGATGCTGCTATTGTGCTATCCTCTGGGGATTTTCAAACACCCTATACTAGAAAACAGTGCAGAGCAGATCTTAGGAATGTACTAATATTAGTGCCTGGAACATCTTTCTAAGGAAGAATTTAGCTGAAAGAATCACCGTGATTATTTATTTATTTATTGAATGCTGCCATGAGTCATGCTCTTTCTTAGGTACTAAAAGAAATGCATAGAGATGAATGAAAAATGATCTGAGATGGACCAGAAGCTGGCAATTCAGACTTCCATAAAGACAGATGAATTGTCTGTGTTATAATGAGCTTCATGTGGAAAATCAAAATAAAAGCTATGTAGTTCTCACATCTATTGATACATTCATTAACAATTCAGCCAGTGTGTATTAGATACCGCATAATGATGAGCTAACATATTAATGAATATGATGAAGAAAACATGGGGCCTTTTCTAGAGAGGTTCACCTTGGCAGGAGAGCAGAAGCTAGACAAAGGGACATCAAGATTAGCATATGAAAAAAGGTAGTTGGCAGAGAAAAAACTGGAAACCCTTCCCAACCTAGCTACAAGCAGCAAACAGAACATGCTTGAGAAAAGCCCATGATAGCAAGGGAGAGTGAGGGGCTTTGTAAACTGTGTGTAAAGGGTTATTTGACTTGTGGCCCAGTGGTTTTTGGAGCAGATCCCTTTTTCTTCCTCATCAGCCCATGCTGATTCTTAGGGCTGCTTTCCCTTTCTTAATAAACCATGTTTCTATTTCTAATCATGTGTCTCTGGTGCAGTTCACTGTCCTCAGACCCAAGAATCTGGAGACTTCCATGAAGCTTGTGGATTCAGATCTGGGTCTATAATAGTTGGAAGCCAGCCAGGAGGCAAGATCTGGGCATATTTTTATTTTTCCTTTTTTAAATTTGTATCCTCATTCTCCTAGGGGCCGCTGGAAGCTTTATGTTAGCATGGGGCACCTCTCACTTTCTTTTCTTACCCTTTCTGTCTTTCCCATTGTGGCTTATGGTGCCCTGCAGCACCATCTAGGGACCTGAGGTGTGCCTGCATTCCCCCCCCCCTTCTCTTCAATGCATTAGCTGAAATTATCCAGGGCAAAGATCCCAGATTTAAGATTGAGAGGCAGCTGCTTTTGACAGTCTGCATTTAATCTAGGAGATGTATGGGTCCCGTGGTAGATTGCCCAGCACTTGCCTAGAAAGTCTACCAGAAGAAAGGCTGAATACAATGGTGGCTGGATCGTGCACACAAAGAAACACAGGCAGAGACCAGCCAAGATGGTGCAGCCCACGTTTGCCCAGGGGCTCCAAAGGGGCTGGGTCCTCAGAGCACCATTCACCCCCAGACTTTCTTGTCTCGTGTTTAGTTGTAAACCCTAATCTTCCTTGCACCTTCCAGGTCCTCATCAGAGTGATAGGAGTTGCAGGCTCAGAGGCGGCTCACGAACTTTGGGCGCTGGTTCTGGGAATGCCGACTTTGTGCCTCGACCGCAGTCACACGCCGATCCCTCATACCTACAAGCATACTTTTAATTTTTTTCTATACAGGGGCAGTCTCTGGTATAGCCATGAGTTTGAGGTTTAGGACCCTGTCTGAATGGGTCTAGAGATTAGAGTGAGACATGAGCACAGCCTCTGTCCAGAAGCTTGATGCGATAGTCCAGAAGCTTGATAGCTGGGAAACCAAATGCAAATCAATGGGAGAAAATGTTCTTCCCCTCCCGGGGTTTCTTTCCTGTCTACATTTTTAGCATCATCATACCCTAACTGCTCTCAACTACTGTAGATAATCTTACATTTGAGGATGTGGAGAGAATGACCCAGGCAGAAACTGTTGCCTTCAGCAGCAATTAACAACAAAACAAAGCAAATGACAAAAAGCAAACAAATGAAACCTACCCTGAATCATGACTTCAAACAAAAAGCCGCTGCCATTCATACAATAAGTCGGGAATTTTTTTTTAAGAGCTTCTTAGGAAAGTGACGCCATTCCACCGAGATAAAGGAAATAACATCATAGGTGATTGTGGAAGGGATGAAGGCCTGGGAGAGAGATCAGGGAAGGATAAGCAATCCTGAGACTCCACAAAAGGTGGGGGGAGGGGATGTGATTTCATTGTAATACTGTCTGACCTTAGTATAAATGATGAAAAAAAAAAATTGGCCAAGGTATATAATACCTCCCTGTAACTGGATCTGTTTTATTAAAATCAAATAGTATATGGTGCCTATGCATGCACCTTTATGACTTTACCAGGATATAGGGCTATGGAAAGAACAAAAGGAAATAACACCCCCCCCCCGAAAAACAACAAAGTCCAAAGGAAGATACTTATAACATCTTTAATGAATCCCATGTGTACCCAAGCCCTGATTTCTAAATGGAAAACAGTAGGTAATGGGACTCAGCTAAAGATGTCTCCTCCCAGTCCACAGAGTACCACCCCACTCACCCTAAGTTACTAGAGAAAAGGGAAGCCAGCCTGGCAGGGCACACTAGGAGTAATATTTATGACTCATACCTATGTCATCCTACACATACAGCTCCCTCACTACGGAAATGTCTGGGTCCTCAGGGACAATTCCAGGCCCTGTTCTTTCCTCAGTCATGACACTTAGAGATATGGAAACACTAGGAAGCTTCTCTGGGAACCCCCAGAACAGCACAGGGCAACTGGTACACACTAGCCACATCTAAATCTGTCTCCTACCTCTTGCTTCATGTTTACTTCCCCAAACCCCAATTCTCTGTGACTGTGTCACAGCAAGTTCTTGCCTCTGTGCCGTCATCCCAGATGGGTAAAATCTTTTCCTCATGCCAGACCTACGGCCAAAGGCTACTTCTAGAATGTACTAACCCAACTATTTTAGCTCCAAAACACTAAAAATAAAGGACACTCAGGCCCCACAGATTCAGATGTTGCATACTGTCTCCTCAATATTGCACAACCAAGATATGAGGAAAAAGAGTGGCCTGACCATAAAGAACTGAAAGTATCCAACAAAATAGATTGGAAACAAGAAAACTAAAAGGCAGCTTTACAGACACCCCAGGGCTAATCATCTTCCTCCAAAGATAGACTTGCAAAAGAACTTTTACTTGTTAATATAAGTATATCTTGTGTTCATACTGGTTTTCAGTCAATCGCTTGTATGTCATTCCATGTTAAAATAATGTTCTAATTTGTTTCTCGATTGCTGTGACAAAACACTCTGACCAATACCAACTTGGGGAGGAAAGGGTTTATTTGGCTTACATCTCCCAGGTCACAGTTCATCAGGGAGCCCAAGACAGAAACTTAGGGCAGAAACCTGGAGGCAGGAGCTGGAGCACAGGCCGTGGAGGAATGCTGCTTTCTGGCTTGCTCCACTGGCCCCTGTTCAACCTTTCTTATACAAAACAGGCCTACCTGCCCAGGGATGGCACCACGCATAGTGAACTGGGCCTTCTCACATCACTCAATAATCAAGAAGATGACCCACAGACATGGCCACAGGCCAGTCCAATGGAAGAAATTCACCAATTGAACCTGTGTCAAGTTGACAACTAAAGCTATCCAGCACAGATAACATGGAAAAAAGAAAAGCAATCTGCTCCAAAAATTCTCCCATATAGCTGAATAGCAAAACACCTATGGTCACTTCAGATATCTCATTCATTTTTACTGCATGCTAAAATTAATTTTCAATTTTAGTTATCATTTTATTTCTTGTCATACCCACTTTAAAAAACACATATGTGTATGTCTGAATATGTTTGAGAGATATATATTGAAAGCCTTGATAAAAATGTACTCACATGGGGCTAGAGAGATGGCTCAGCAGTTAAGAGCACTGACTGCTCTTGCAGAGGACCCACATTCAGTTCCCAGCATCCACGTGGTGGTTAACAACCTCCTGTAACTCCAGTTCCAGGGAATTCAATGTCCTCTTCTGGCCTCCATGGGCATTGCATGACATGAGTGCACTTATATACATACAGGCAAAACACACACATATAATAAAAATGAATTAGTTTCTGAAATGTACTTATATACAGAGGTATTCTTTTAACCAACTTTTAATAAGAATTTCATCTGTGAGTACTGAACTTAAATCATTTCCCCTCTTCTCTCCCCCTCTTTAACTCCTCCCATGTGTGCCCCACTACCTCTCAAGTTTATGACCTCATCTTCATTATTGTTAAAACACACACACACACACACACACACGGAGTCCATTCAGTGTTGCTCGTATGTAAAAGTGTTTAGAGCTGACCACTTGGGATTGGATAACCTATCGGGGGTTGCATATCACCCCTTCTCATCAGCCATCAGTTGCCCAGAGCCCTTCACCTAGTAGTGGAGCCTTGTGAAATTTCCCCCACTCATGTTTTCATCTAGACTAGTTTGATCATTATACAGGTCTTGTTTACACAGCCACATTGTTGACATTTCATGGGTATGGCATACTTGTTAGGTGTTTAAGACAGCATTGCTCAGGTGGCATCCTGGTTCTCTGGCTTTGACCGTCTTTCCTCCCCTGTTCCTTAACATTTGCTGAGCCTCAGGTGTAGGGTTGGCATTGCAGATTTACCAGTTGGAACTGAGCTCCCCTTAGTTGTTTGTTCTCTGCATTTTGAGCAGGCATGGATCTCTTTAGTTGTCTCTCTCTGTGCTGTCAGAAGGAGCTTCTTTGGTGAGGGACTGAGAGCTACGCATGTGAAGGTATAAGGATAAGTATTTAGAAAATAGAAACTATATTGATATAGGAAAATGATCACAATAGGTTCTCCCCTGGGGTCTGAGACCTCCCACCGTGGGTAGTTGGCTAGTTTTACAAAACCAGGCATGAATTTGTACCTAGAGAGTGGACCTAAAGTACAATTAGACAGCTGTATGTTACCCCCATCGTGATTTTTGTCTTTAAGTCCATTTATTAAATGGATGTATTGTGGATGATTTTTGATATGTGCCTATATGTAGTTTGAAATTATTTTATTGAGAAATTTTACATACGTATTCCTTAGGGATATTGGCCTATAATTTTCTTTTTCTGTTGTGTCTTTGCATTGTTTTGCTATTAGAGTAATACTGGCTTGGTAGTGAAGTTTGGGAATTCTTTCTGGTTTTCTATGTTTTTAATAATATGAACAGTATTTGTTGCAGTTATTTGATGGTCTAGTAAAATTATGCTATGACTCCATCTGAACCTGGGCTCTTCCAAGTTAGGAGGCTTTGTATTACTTTGATCTCTTTATTTGTTATACGTTTGTTTAAGTTGTTGACTCTTCTTGGTTTAACTTTGGTGGTTTCGTTGAAACTAGAAATTAATCTTTTTCTTTTAGATTTTTCTAAGTTAATAGAGTATAGGTATTTAAAGTATTTCCTTTAGGATGTTCTGGATTACTTTGGCATCTGCTGTAATATTTCCCTTCACCACTGATTTTGTTGATTTGTCCTTGAGGTGTATCATAAAGTCATCATTTGCTCCCTGCTGACTCTTTCTGACATTGTTTGTGCTCTTTCTGACTATTTAGTTTAGGTGCTTAGAGGTATAACCTTCCCTCGTAGGACTGCTTTTAGTATGTCCCAGAAGTTTTGTTGTGATGTGTTTTTATTTTTCATTTAGTTACAGGAATATTTTTATTTCTTTCTTGATTTTTCTTTGACATATTCATCATTCAGTAGTAGTAGCATGTTGTTTTTAAACCTCCATCAGTTCATGTAGTTACTAGTGCTTCTTTTGCTGTTGACTTTAAGATTCAATTTACTGTGGCCAGATAGGATACATGGAATTATTTTAGTGTTTTTGTATTTGTTGAGATTTGTTTTGTGCTCCAGCATGTGATCTATTTTAGAGAAACTTCTGTGGGCTTCTGAATAAACTGTGTATTCTTTCGGTGCTTGGGTAGAATATTCTGTAGATGTCTGTTAATTTAGGTATTTCTGTTTATTCTTTGTCCAGATTACCTGTCTATTTGGGGAAGTGGGGTACTTAAGTCACCTACTATAACTGAATTGGGGTTGATCTGGTTCTTGAAGTTCAATGTATTCTTTTTTTTTAAATTGAATGTTCCAGAATTTGGTCCCTATGTGTTTATAATTGTAATGGCTTCTTGGTTGCATGTTCTCTTGATTAAAATGAAGTGACCTTCCTTATCTCTTCTGATTGATTTTAGTTTGAAGTTTATTGGTCACATAGCAACACCTTCTTGTTTCTTGGTCCCATTTGCTTGGACTATTTTTTTCTGTCCTCTCACTGTAAGGTAGTGCCTGTCCTTGATGTCAAGACTAATTTCTTGTAGACAACAAAAAAGATGGATTTTGTTTCTTAATCCATTGATCTACCTTATGTGTTTTGAGTTGGGGATTTGAGGTCATTGATGTTTAATGACCAGCCAAGCAAGATATCCACAGTAGTGCAGTAGTGGAACTTTTATCTTGGGGATAACCAATAGCTGTGTAATTGTATTTAAGGCCCATTCAATGAGAAAGAATTCATTCCTGGTACTGCAAACCTCGCCAAATACTCCTGACTGGAGAGTTCGAAGACCCTAGAGGAGAGCCCACTACTGCCATTTTCTTATATCAATATAGTTTCTGTGTTCTAAATACTTATTTTATTCCACAAATAAGTATAGCCCTCACCCCTCATCAAAGTTAGTTCTTTTTCAAGAGACAGAGACTATTTCAGAGAGCCACAACTGACCAAAATGTAGAGAATAAGTGATCATGGATTGTGCAGCTCCAAATGCTACATCTACAATGTAATCCCTATACCTAATGCTCATAGAAGAGGGAGCAGAACCATTGTAGAAGCCAGTGGACCATGACACTGACTGATAGTATCTTCTATACATGGTGGGGAGGCTGCCTCATTTTCTGAACAATATGGTTGCCTAAAGAAGACTTGCATGGTGAAAATACCAGTTGGTTGATATGCCAATATGGATGAGGGAAAATTCAGAAGTTCCCATCCCTAAATGAAGAGCTACAGGCAATCAATGATGAGAGAGAGAGAGAGAGAGAGAGAGAGAGAGAGAGAGAGAGAGAGAGAATCACCTTTTTCCAGGGAACATCTCCCTGATATGTTATCCAATCTCAAGCTGTCAACCCTAAAACACACACACACACACACAAAAGTACTAAATTGATTCAATAGGACTCTATGTCATACTGAATATATATGAATTACATTACTAGCTGTATAAAACAATAATAATTAAAGAAGAGGTTATAGATTGTGGGGAGGATTCATGTGAGGCACTGAAAGGGGAAAATCAGGGTGTAAAGGCTGTGAATACAGCACTCACGTATAAAATTCTAAAAAAAAACTTTTATTTACAATTTTTAATTTACTTATTAGATTAGTTGAAATAGATTTCTGCTTTAGAAATATTCTAATATGTCAGTAAGCATTAATTGTAAAGTACATGTGAAATGATAGATGTATATGTTTGTGAAGGAGCTTTATGACTTAATTTTTCACATTCCAGTTTACAAGAGCTAGAATCCCAGCAAATAGCAACATTCAAAATCTTTATAACAATATCTGTGGAATATTAATAGCTGTGTTGATAAGTCTTAAGATGAAAATAACTCACATTTTAAGGTCAATTTTACATTACAATTGTAGCATTAAGATAAAAATATTTTCCCTATATACCTCTTTCAAAACAGGTTTCCCAAGTTTTTATTATACCTTATTTAAACAAAACTAAAATAAATAAACAATCATTTTAAAGCCAAGCTGTTGGTGCCTCTCAGTTTGCTTTAAATGGTAGCAATAACTAAGGCTCAGTGTCATTAAAATCAGAGGTCTTCTATTTTACGGCAAAATTCATGTCTTTAAAAGTGCAGGTTCTGGACTAAGTATTTTATAACAAATGATCTGATAAGCAGCTTAACTAAAAGGTGACAGGTGTTACAAAATCTGTGGTAATTTAAAAACAGTCTATCTTTACATATGGATAGAAATATAGATATAGATTTTACATGTGGTTATGTTTTTATAATATTTACATTGTACCAAATTCACTAGAAAGTGATTATATAAACCAACAAGTAAGTCTGTTCAAATTTCTTTTAGTCAATATATAACTCAAATTTTAAAACAGGGGAGAAAAGTCCTCTTCCACCAGACAGTCTTAGGTGGTTCAGTCTTTAATACCAGCACTGGGGAGGTAGAGGCAGGCAGATATCTGTGAGATGGAGGCCAGCCTGGTCTACATAGTTCCAGGTTAGTTGGGGCTGTAGGAAGACCCCATCACAATAAACCTACCCCCGCAAAAAAAATTTTCTCCAATACTCTTAATCATGTTTGATATTTAAGTCTATATATACTCTGGGTATGCTTATTTCCATGTAATGAGTAAAGTCAATGCATGTCTATATCATGCTCAGCCCCTGATATGTGGTGACTGTAATGAAAATGGGATTAGGCTAAATTTACGAGCATGAGTTCAACAGAGGGGAGGGTGATAAAATATAGGTCTTGTTTAGGCAACCAAGTTTTTCAGATTTCAATGAAGTAGCTTCCCTGTCACATCTAGAAGTCTACAAAACACTACTCACTACAAAGAAAGATGTTCCAAGTTGCTAAGAGTCTTGAGGACTCAAGTTTAGCTATGCTAACTCCCCATAATGGAGCGACCACCAAAGAGGAAGTTAGAACACCAAAAATGTACAATTACCCCTGAACATTAGGGAATAGCCTCTAGCTTCACCTTAGCAAAAATAACCTTAGAGTTTCTGTAGATAGATAGATACTTTTTTTTTTTTTTTCAGAATGACTACTAACCAAGAGTCAAGTTCTTGGCAGAACTTGCCTTGTTGGAGGATAGCTTTTCTGAAGCTATTGGAATGAGGCTTCTCAGTGTTAAGATGTGAAATATAATATTCTATGTAGAACAAGACCACCTTTAGGACAATCTTATGGGATATGTTTTCTGCCCTAGCTATCAGTGCTATGAACACTGGTGACCACTTGTAGAAGCTAAGAGTGGAGCAGATCACAACCTCCTGCCATGGTCACTGTTTACACATTTTAAGCCTTGTGATGTGTTGCTATCTCATCATCGAACAGTTCGACATCTGTGATTTCTAATGATTCTGGAAAATGTTGTTAATGACCTTTCTTGATTGAAATTCTAAGGGATTTGGGTAGGTTTTTTTCTTTGTATTTTGTTTGTTTGCTTTGAGACCCAGCCTCCCTGTAGCCCCAACAGTCCTGGAACACACAGAGATCCGCCTGTCTCTGCCTCCAGGGTGCTAGGATTAAAGGCGTGTGCCTCCATGCCCACCCGGCACTCCTACAGGACTTGGAAAACTGGAAAACTCTTGAGGACCTAGGAAACCTGATCTTTTAGGGCATCTGTTTTCAGACTTAGAGCTTCGTCAAAGGGAGTAGGAAGCATATGTGTGCTTTAACACAGAAGAAAAGACATCGAATGGAAATGGCACTTTTGAGTGACCACCACAATCAGGCAATGTTAACCATATTTACTCAAATCAATATATTTCAGTCTGGGTGTTATAACCTGTTAATGGGTCATCATAATCGATTCACAGACACAGTCAGTACGGTGTTGTTATTCTTTATTTCACTTTGTGTTTTTAAGAATTTTTATGTGTTAAATGGCTGTTTAAATTAACTCTGTTTTAGGGCTGGAGAGATGGCTCAGCAGTTAAGAACTGGTTGTTCTTGCAGAAGACCTGGGCTCGAATCCCAGCACTCACATGGCAGCTAACAACTGTCTGTAACTCCAGTCTCAGGGGATCCAACAGCCTCTTCTGACCTCTGCGGGCATTGCACAACCTGGTTGCACTTACCTACATGCAGGCAATACACATATACACACAAAATAAAAATAATTTAAAAATTAACTCTATTTTTACTTTTTAATAGAAATTTAACAACTGCTTTATGATTGCTTCATCTATGTATCATATGTGTGTATCTGACTATCTACTGAATTATAATATGTTGTTCAGAATACAGTTATTACTAGGAATTTGTGAATTTCTACATGCATGTTGTTACTGCCTCATTTACTCTTTGGGATCAGGCTATGGAAAGGATGCAGAACTTATAATCTCTTGTTTGAAGTTTATATAGATAAAGCTGATTATTTTTAAAACACAACTGTCCTGATCAGAAAGATCAAGAAAAGAGCTCAGAGAAGACTCTGAGTTGTCCCACCACTGAGGAGAAGAGAGGCAGAGAGGCAGAATATTAACAGGGAAACTCCATCAGGAACCTTAGGTCTACCTAACCTCCCAGTGGCTTATGAAAACTTCCTGGGTTCAATGCCAACATATACACAAGAAGGATTGTAAAGCAAAGTTCTCAGGAGTCTGGAACTAAAGAATTTTTAGTGCCCAGCTTATAACATAGGACTGATGGGAATATTATTTCTGGTTAATCACTTCATTTTAGAGGTTGTATTAAACTACAGAACAGATAAGGGAGTAACCAACTGCTTTCTGATTGGATCTGAAGTCCACTGTACAAAATGGAGCACATACCTACAATGATATCAGGCCTAGTGTTCTAGTCTGTTTCTCCATTGCTGTGACAAAACACTCTGACCACTACCAACTTGGCGGAAAGGGCTTATTTGCTTACATCTCCTGGATCACAGTTCATCAGGGAGCCCAAGGTAGGAACTCGGAAGGAACCTGGAGGCAGGAGCTGAATCACAGGCTGTGGAGAAACCCTGCTTACTGGCTTGCTCTCCTGGCCCATGCTCACCCTGCTTTCTTATACAACATAGGCCCACCTGCCCAGAGATGGCACCACCCTCAGTGAGCTGGGCCCACCCACATCACTCAACAATCAAGGAGATGCCCCTCAGACACCGCCACAGGCCAGTCCAATGGAGGAAATTCCCCAGTTGAGGTTCCCTCAAGCCAGGTGTGTCAATTTGACACTAAAGCTATCTAGCACACCTAGTAACCTGTGGATAGATCATATGCCATAGGGGAAAGGCTCCTGATATCATTCTGCAAAATAATCATATTATTAAACAAACTCACAATGACTTATTGTTACACTTATAGATTAACACATGTCTCAACTCTCACAAGTGAAATGTCCTCATGCAGCAGATGTCTATTAACACAGAGACCCACAACTGGCTAATTACAGGGAATAAGAGACTGCAGAGAGTTTATACATGAAAAGGAACACTTTTATCAAACGTCTCCCTCCCGAGACTCAGGGATCATTAAAGAAGAAAGGATAGAAAGATTGTAAGATCCAAAGGTGGTGGATGCCCACAAAAAAATTGTTTTCCAGACAGGTGGGCAGTTACTTATTTGAACTTATAGAAATGGTGACAGCATGCAAAAGTTCCACATAAGCTCAAATTAGAAAAAAAAAAAAAACCAGCATAGAAGTGGGGACATAGATAGGAATCCCCAACCTTAGATGGGGAACTGTTAACAACTGATAGCTGCTGGGAGGGGAAGAAATAGGCTTCTTTAAGGGTGTGACCCTGCGTAGGTTAACCAGTCTCCAGTGGATGGACCCACACAGAAGGACACATGCATAGAGACACAAGTTTGACTCGTTAAACCTTAAAATACATATATAAATATGTGTGTGTGTGTGTGCGCGCGCGCGCGTGCGTGCAATCTGGTGGAGGGTGGTAAGGGGGGTGTAGAAGAGGGGTTATAAATAGGATAAAAGTATATTGTATGAAATTTGAAAAAATTCAATAAGGAAACTTTTTAAAAAGTTAAAATGCAGTGGGAAATTCTAAAAAGTAGAGAATAGACAGATATTGTGTTACGTAAGACACTCTGTGAACTGTGGGATACAAAGCTGCAAGAGTGAATTTTAAAAACAAACAGGTCATAGACGAGACACTCAGTTGTACAAATAGACCTGTCAGTGAGCAAGCACTGCTTACTGAATGCATCTATCCTGTCTGCAGGCTGTGGCCTCGGTCTAGATGAGAGTGGAAGAAAACAGGTGATTGAGAATTTGATAGAAATAGACACTGTCTCTTGGATGTTTTAACAAGATTCTTGTGCAGGAAGTTTATTATAAAGCTTCAGAAAGTTTTGCGTGATACAAATAGATGTTCTTCCTTATATTAAGACTGTTCCAGCCATCTCGTAGAAATAGGCTATTAAGTGGCCAATAAGGAAAACTCAATGCCTGGGAAATTACTCAGTGTGGTGATTTTACTGGTAGGAAACCAGACAATGCAAGGCATACCTGTAAGTACCGGGATCTCACTAGCAAGCCAGGTAACCATAAGTTTTACAGTTGAGCTTGTTGTCAGAGCAGGATACTAAGGCACTACATTTGATTATTTAATTTGTTTAAGTTTTGGTGGCCCTGAGGGTAAGCGATTCAGGAATTAACCAACCAGAAGTACTAGACTGTGACATCTGAGTGTCAGCAGCATGATTCTTTGTTTCTACACCACTTAATGTTTGTTGGCTCATTCACCTTCATTTTCTTTCTTTGCATTCCTTTCTTCAGAGATAGAATTATTTGTAAGAAATGTCTTCCAAAGTCATATTTTGTACAGAACTTTACTATTTATTTTTACTTTATTATTTTATTTGTATGGGTGTTTCATTTTTTTTTCTTTGTTTTTATTTTTGTTGTTTTTCTGTTTTTCTAAGACAGGGTAACTGTATAGTCCCAGCAGGCCTGGAACTTGCTATGTAGACAAGGCTGACCTCCATCTCACAGAAAACTGCCTGTTCTGCCTCCTAAGTGCTGGAACTAAGTGCTGGCTAGGTGTGTTTTCTAGCAGGTATGTATGTGTACAGCATGTGTGCCTCATGTACCCAGAGGTCAGAAGAAGTTGTGGGTCCCTCTGGAATGAGGGTTACAGATGGTGGTGAGCAGTCATGTAAGTGCTGGAACTGCAAGTGGCGTAACTGCTGAGCCACATCTCCCACCCCACATATAGAATTAAAGAAGATTTAACAAATGCCAATGATTTTATTACACTGACATTGGTAGTTTGAAACATGTACACAGAATCATACACATTATCGTGGCATATTTATTTGCTTAGATAAAATTTTATTTATTTTGCTTTTTCTTTCTTTCTTTTCCTTTTTTTTTTTTTTTTTTTTTTTTTTTTTTACCCAGGGTTTCC
>NW_008332644.1:4283183-4288347 GCF_000622305.1 Nannospalax galili | reverse complement strand
TATGTGGACCAGGCTGGCCTTGAACTCACAAAGATCCGCCTGCCTCTGCCTTTGGAGTGCTGGGATTAAAGGCATGTGCCACCACAACCAGCTTATTTTGTTTTTAAATAATGATTTTGTAAAGATTTTTTTTAAATGATTGTCCCAGGAGAATTGCTGGGGGTTCTAGGGTATATTGATGTTATCTTCAGTCTGCACAGATCAAGATTGATGTTATTTATTATAAATACTTCTATGATTTGGGTATTTTATTATATATATTTATTACTTTGAGAAAATGAACTACAAAATTCTCATTTCATCTAGTCAACTAGCTGTAACTCACATTAAACTAAAGATTATTCTCAATAGCAAAGAAGCTCAAGAGAGGGGGATAGAAGAGGACAGGTGTTATTAAGGAGGAAATGGGGAAAATGGGGTTACTTTAACTAGGGAGAGTTATACAGGAGAAGACAGAAGTGAGATAAATAATGCTTGAGTGATATGGAAAACCAGACGGAAATGTATTAGTTCAAAAGCTTACTGAAAATATACATGTGATATATATGTGAGTGCATGTGTATAGCTGAAGGCTACATAACAAGGAACAAGTGCCAGACATGAGAAACCTCCCTTCGAGTTGTTGGTCAGAGTAGTCCAAGAGATTGCTAAAGTAATGCAGACTATTGTCACAGCCCTTCATTGCCTCCCAGAACATGAAGGTAAGACCTATTGCTAAAGACAGGACATATTTGGACACAGGGCTTGGAGCAAAAGAGCTGGACCTGACCTGGAAACTTCCTCCCTGAAGACTAGCTCTCATGGTATCAGAGGATAAATACTATACAAGCTGCCATGGGAGAAATTCAATCAATGGTCCTACCCACCTGTAAATTCAAATAACCACAACAATGATCAGTGCAACAAACTATCTCTATTAGTGCAGTAGTGGCAGTTTTATCTTGGGAGTAATCAACAGCTATCTGATTAGACTTAAGGAACTCATGTGTGATACTGTAAACATAGTCAAATACACATAGCTGGAGAGGTCATAGATTCTAGAGAAAACCTACATCTGTCACATTCCTAGACAAATTTAATTTCTTACTGTATGTTAAGAATCCACCCTTATATTTGCAGACAAGTTTATCTCTAACCACTCATCAAAGAAGCTTCTTTTTGCAACAGATAGAGACTATTACAGTTTCACAACTGTTCAAACACAGAGAATTAGTGTCTGTGAGATGACATCCCTAAGTGACACATCTTCAGTGGAACCTCTATAACCTAAGGCTCAGTCAGGGAACACAGTGGAACAGGGGGCAGAGAGAATATTAATGCACCTCTCAACTCTCACCAGCAAAGCCTCAACTGTTGAAAATGTAGATAATAAGAGACCTCAGAGTACATGTCCCGGAATAGGTCTCCTATATTAAATCTCACCAACCCAGGGCTCACGGACCATTCTGGAATAGAGGGCAGAAAGATTGTAAGAGCCAGGAGTGGTGAATGACCACAAGGAAACAGAATTTTCCAGTCTTCTAGGAACTTGTTCATATTAACTTACAGCGATTGTAACAATATGTACAAGACCCAAGCAAACTTGAACCAAAAATCCAACATAAAGCTTAGGAAATGGTTAAGAAGCTCAACCTTAGCTGATGAACTATTGGTAACGGATCAGTGCTGGGTGGGGGAGAGTTGGTCTTCTTTAAGGGAGTGACTCTAGTTAGGCTGACCAGGCTCCACATCTCTGGACACAAACTTAACTGGATAGTTATTAACATAGGTCACTGAATCCATGAAATTCAGTGAGGGTGGAACTAGAGGGGTTTGCAGATACAGGTGAGAACCTAAATATAATTAAGATGTATTGCATGAAATGCACAAAAAAAAAATCACTAAAAAGTTTTTAGAAAAAGAAAATCATAGAAGTCAACCTATTGGTTTAGGTATAGTTATCACAAGTAATGTTCTTAACTTCCTAGATAATACTGTCTTAACAAAAACTCTATTACCCTAGCAGTACCCTCAGCCAACACTTTTCTGCTAATAATGTTCTCACATGGTAATAGGATTTTCCCTTCATCAGTTTGAAAAATGGCTAAAAGAACATAATAAGATGATTGGTGAAGATAAGACTTCATTTAAGAGAATTCAATATTCATGTATCTAAACTTACAAAGAGATAAATTAGAGTACATTACTCAAATAATAGCAGACTTCCTTATAGTTTGGCTTTAAATAGCACACTCCATTAGAACTTTCTAAATATTTATAGATCATTAAGTATCTGACATGAAGATTGGAGATGGAAAGAGAGAGTCTTAAAATTAGAGTGTTAAAATATTCAACTGACTGATGGAGAAGGAAGTTTTAAAAATAAAGACTATTTAAATTACACTATAAAACAATGTAAAATGAAGTCTCAGGCATCAAAATAATCTCATATAAGTTGAAATGCTGCTCCCTGGGAAGAAGAGGGATTAAAAAGTTGGTCAACTGATTCCTGCATTATGTCGTCCATTCTAATTCAGTTGGTAAGTGTGAATAAATGCATCGATAGAGCTCTGGGACATGTGCCCCAGCAGTTAACTGAAATGATATGTTCTTAACTTTGAGATAAGTTTCTAAAATTTTTCTCCTTTTTCAAAATTAGAAGATAAAATTTCAAATACAGTTATATTTGACACAGAAATGTGCTGATTTTATGATTTCTTTCATTAAAATTCGCTCTGATGTGTTACATGTGTTCACTCTCAGAATCTCGCACTCCAGAACACTCCTACTCGCTAACATACTTGGTCTCAAAAATCACACTCCTCTGCTTTTGGCTCTTTTGGTCTTATACAACTTTTGGGCCAAAGCAGCACTGTTTTCCAATGAAAAGACGAGGAGAAATCAAAACCAACTTTGACTTATTGATATCTGTTTCATCTGATTTTTTAAATATATTCTTTTGGAGTTTTGTGCATTTTGTATAATAGAGCTTTATGCCAACCCAATCCATTCCCCTCTATACCCCCCCACACACACACCAGATTTCATGCATTCTCTGATATATGTTAAGGCCTATGCAGTTAAGCGTTTTTACCCAGACGTCCCTTGGTGCAAGTTCATCCACTGGAGTCTAGTCAACCTATCTAGAGTCACTTTCTTAAAGAAGATCTACTCTCCCTCACCCCACAGTAATCAGTTGCCAATATAATTCCTCAGCTAGGGTTGGGAATTTGCCCAGTTCAAAGAACCAGGGTTGGTGCATGAACCTAAGGAAGCAGAGGTGTTCAGGCCTCTAGGAATTTGTTCATATGAACTTGAAACAATGGTGACAGTATGCACAAGACCCATGCTGACTCAATCATCTAATAGTTTTTTTAATACTTGGAAGAGGTTGAATACAGTAACTTGAAGGACCTGTGGGGAGGGAAAAAAGAGCCTTTTTAGTATTTTATATATATATGTATATATATATATATATATATATATATATATATATATATATATATATATATATATATATATATATATATATATATATATATATATATATATATATATATATATATATATATATATATATATATATATGCAAGAAAAGAGGAAAAGATTTAGAATTATGAATTAAAGGTAGACTGGACTAGCCAGTAGAGGAAAGAAATGCTTAGGGACATTTCATTGTCAGAACAAACAATGGGGCATGGCCACCACATTAAACACACAGTATTCTACTGGATCTTCTATAAGAGAAAGAGATAGAGAAATGAGCCTGATGGGCTATATATTAAAACAAAAAACTATATTTAAGGCATGCTCTTTGAATTTGATAATCATACAGCAGAAGAGATGCATATAGACATTTTCAAGAGCCAGCCAAGTACACATAATCCACACCCTGGGAGTTTGGGGCAAGCCTGAACTACAAAGAGAGTTCAAGAATGCCTGGGGAACACAGACCATGTCTCAAAAGAAAAAATAATGGAAGAGGAGCAAAGGGAGGAAGGAAAAAATAACATCTGTAACTTTCCAAAAATTATATTAATAATGCAAATACACAGAAGTGATAAAGAAGTATACCACAAATATAATTATAATACTCTTGAAACTGTTCCATACACTTGAATTTATCCAAAATAAATTTATTGAAAAAGTTTATGGCAGAGAGGCTTTTTTTTAACTTTTACAAAAACTTTATTGAGGATTTCATGTATGCATATAAGGTGTTTTCATTAAATCCATGCCCACTCTCTCCCAACACCTCCCATATCTCCCCACCACTTTTTTCTTTTTCTTTTTTTCATTCTTTCATTTATTTATTTTTATGGGGCTTTTGGGTACTCTAACATTCCCCCCTCTGAAAAGGCAACCCTAAAATCTTTTAAGAATTAGATACAAACTCCAAAATACTTTTGACATTTTTGGCCTTTGAAACAGAGTATATTGCTAAGCGACCCAAGGACGTTTTGACTTTTAGCCAAGAAACTGGTTACTATTCTTTGGGGTCTTTTTACCCTAACTGCTTAGGCAATTCCTACCTCCTATTCTTATCATGCCATCCTCTGAAGGGGTTACCCAAATTTCCAATAGGGAATCAGGATGCAGACTGCACTGGCTTCTTCCATGCTGAACATGGACACAGGGTGAGGCAATAGGAGTACCCCTTCGGTGGGTCTATCTAAAAGACTCCCAAATTGCATGACTCTTATCTCTAAGGGGAAAAGAAAGTCCTTGAATCATGAATGGGAGATGTGAAGGAGAAGTAAAGGCAAGAATAATTAGCATTACAAGTTCTAGACAGGGAACTAGAAAAAAGTCAGAACAGGGCAATTTTCAAATGTTCATATGAGAGTCCATTGGAGTTTCTTGACAAAGGCTTCCAAAAGCATCCCTCTATTGGGTTCTTACTCATTTTTCTTTTGTCTTGCAAGGCTGGACTCTAGAGTGATGGATTCAGGATTTGATTTTGTGTATTTTGATAGCTGTTGGATTTAGAATCACTGTCAGTTCCCTCTTAAAGACTTCTAAATAGGAAGAGAAAGCAAACTTATCCATTATTTTAGAGCAATATCTGGTTGTCTCCCTTAGCTACAGGTGGGCACTACAGTATTGGAGACCAAGATTTGAAGTCTTACATCTGAGCAGCACTTTCTGGTTAGGAACAAAATCATCAATGAGAAATAATTGTCTG
>NW_008332644.1:4281991-4283117 GCF_000622305.1 Nannospalax galili | reverse complement strand
CTCCCTGTAGCCCCAGCTGTCCTGGAACTCACTATATAGACCAGGCTGGCTCGAACTCACAAAGATCGGCCTGCCTCTGCCTAAATAACATTAAAGGTGTGTGCCACCATGCCTGGCCAGCAACACTTTTTTCAACGAGAGACTCAAATGGAATTAAAAAAAAAAAAAATCAGTGTATTAACAACACTGTTTTAGAAAATGATTATTTTTATAAATTAGTGGAATACATAACTTCTAAAAACGGTGGATTAGCTTCAAACATGTGGTATGCTTAGAGAGACTCTGGGAAAAGGTCTTCCTGAAATCACTTCCATTTGCTCTCAGATGCCTGGAATTCTTGATCATCAGAAGGAAATCCTGTCATCCAATGTTTTCAGTAAAGGATTAAAATGCAAGGGGCCTGCTCAACAATGGCTGGCTTCACTTGGAAGCATGGAGGAAATGTTTTCTCTAAGTTGACCCTCCTCTTTGTAGACTGGACACAGGTTCAAGTCCATCTCGGGGGGTGTCCATGTCCTCCATAAACAGGAGGACAGGTGACTCACCACATTTACAGGACATTTTGAGAGATGTTCCATAGTCCCCTGGAACTTAGTTGACCTTGGAGGGCAAGGGGCAAAAACTGTCCTTTAAGTCCCTCTGACCACATTAGTATAGGCCTTAAAGTATGGCTGTTAAATATCCAATAAGGTTAGATTCACCAGTCTGATACTTTTAATTATCATGTGCTATGTAGATAAGACTTGGGTAAAGAACCAAATATTCTCAGATAAGCATTGACTAGATTTATATTTTGTTCCTTAAACTAGTTGACTAAACTATGATAATAGAAAATTTAAGATTATATGTATATTATGTTTGTCTCATCCTTTATGCATAACAAACCAAAATAGACCTTCATCACCTACTTAGGATTTCTCATTTTTCCTATCTATTTTGGAAAATATCTCCATTCCCAAATCCTTTTAACACCTTTTACATTCTCATTTTCATTTTTTTTCTTTTTTTAAAAAATTATTCATTTATTTAATATGTATGTGTGTGTTCCTGAGTCTATGTATGTGCCCCACCTGCAAGCAGGAGCCCAAGGAAATCACTTACATATCTTAACAGTACCAGTATATAC
>NW_008332644.1:4280922-4281545 GCF_000622305.1 Nannospalax galili | reverse complement strand
TGAAGAATTATTAGTATTTTTAAAAAATTTAAATTTATTTATATACCCACTTCCCAGGTAGCACCCTCCCATAGACTCCTTCCCCCCCCACTAGAGCCCTTATACTCTGATATCCCTGCTACTGTCTGCTGTATTGTCAACACCCCCAGCCATTTCCCACTACTTGTTCTTCTGGTGAATCTAGAAAGCCAATCTATAGGTCTTTGTTTTAGGAGGGTCAGCTGTTCTTCATCTAGCAGCAATCAGTTGTCTATATTCCTTTGGATAAGTTTGGGGTCTGATGTTCATTTTCCCCATTCTATACTGGGTTACTATCTAGGAATCCCTTTGACGACCCTGGCCATCAACTCAAAAGAAGGTATCGCTTGTCTAGCATTGTTGCTTGTTATGTAGCCTTTAGCTATACATATGGACTCTTATGAAAATTATGTTGGCCCATTTAATCTTTGGTTATACTTTCCTTTGGGTGTTTAAGGCCATATAGTTGGTCCAGATAAACCAAATTTTTTTACTCTTAAGGCCATTTGAGGATCTGTTCCCCAGGGGTCACATGGGCTTAGGAGGAGCCCCTGGCTCCTTCTTTTACCAGTTCCATCTATGTGAAGATAAGTCAAAGGTCCTGC
>NW_008332644.1:4263123-4280819 GCF_000622305.1 Nannospalax galili | reverse complement strand
TGTTAAACATCCAAGAAGGTTAGTTCCACCAGTCTGGTACTTTTAATTACTGTGTGCCATGTAGATAAATCTTGGGGAAAGACCAGATGTTCTTAGATAAACCTTACATAGACATATATTTCTTGATCTGCTATGTATAATTTGTCAGTAGGTTGTTGGACTAATATGGTTCCCTCTGGTTTTTAAAACTAGCTAAGCATTATTTATCTCTCACATTTTCTAACCCCTCCATCATGGTTTCCCCAATTAAGATGCCCCCATTTTCTCTCTTTCTCCCTTAATAATATCCTTCTCCTATGGTCCTACCTCTCTTTAGCTCCTACTTTCCCTTTATCCCCTAGGTTCCTTGTATACCCTTGCCTCCCCCCTCCCTTAAACTAACCCAATTTTTATCCATATCTCCCTTATTAAGGCCTGTTTCCTATGGTTCTTCTCTTTCAGGTTATTTCTTTTCCTTTACCTCCTTGTTTCCTTTCCATTATCCTAGTTCCTGTGTTATGTCTGGTTGCACACTTATTTATCAGAGTCAGGTTCTAGGATCCATATATGAGGGAGAACATACATCGATTTTTTTTTTTCTGAGTCTGTGTTACTTCACTTAGTATAACAGTTTCTAGTTCCATCCATTTACCTGCAAAGTTCATGATTTCATCTTTCTTTACTGCTGAGTAAAACTCCATCATATAAATGAACCACATTTTCATTATCCACTCGTAAATTGAGGGACACTTAAGTTGCTTCCTTCTCTTAGCTATTGTGAAAAGAGCAGCAACAAACATGTATGTATACGTATCTCTGCAATAGGATGAGTTCTTAGGCTATATCATTTTCTTTTTTAAAAAATAATTATGAGAAGGAGTTTAAAAGACCATTGTGTTCTAAAAACAACTAGATTGGAAGAAAAATTAAGAGATGTAATGCATACATGAATTTCTCTCTCCTCAAAGTATATGCGATGGTTTACTTAAAGACAGAAAAGTAGTAGGTAAATAAATTCCTTAAAATATAGGATACAGAGCTGGAGAGTTTATATCCCAGCACCCACACAGCAGCTAACAATTGTCCATAACTCCAGTTCCAGCGGATCCAACTCCCTCTTCTGACCTCTGTGGGCATGCATGACACAGGTGCACTTGCATGCAGGCAATATGCTCATACACTTTTTAAAAAAAAAGTATTTTAAGAGTTGATGGCAATAAGTTGGTACTATCATGCTATATTTACATTCTTACCAAAACAGACAAATCCCATCAGAGGGCAGGTGGGGCAGACTGTGGACCAGCACTATCACATTCCATTTGCTAACTGCATTATCGTATTCAGTAGAGCAATTTCCACGTCAGAGGTTCAACTGCTTTCTGACAGCAAATCATTTATTATTCCTCTTTAAAGCTCAGACAGCCTTATGCTCATGGGGAGATTTCATCTCCATAAAAGATGTGGATATTGATGTACAGGTGGCACTTTTCATTCTTGAAATCATAGATTGTCCAAACTATAAACATTTTAAAAGATGATCTTTAACCCCATAGCCATGTTGTTATCTCCAAGGCCCTGAAAAGACTCTTTCTGTGGCTGCCTTACCACCTTGGCTATTAAATACCCAGAGAGTCATTGGCCAAACACTGATCCCTTCCTTGCATTCAACAGAAGGGAAAGAAATGTAACTGACCTTATAGAAATGAACCAAAGATTGAGAAATATTTTGTAACTGATAGCCCAGTATTGGGAACCTTTAAAGCTACCAACTGATCAGACCATATCCAAATAAGGCAAATGCCCACCTGCAACCAGCCTGGCTGTTTCTACACTTTACTTCCTTTCCTTTCAATAGAGCCTCACTGCTGACATTGCAGAGCAATGGAGAGCTCTCCGGACCTCTTCTGAGTCTGAATGTTTCCCCATTCAGAAATTTTTCTTTGATCAAATGAATTCCGTTAAATCCATTTTGACAAAGGGGAGATTTTTTTTTAATGGCTTAATTTTTTATTCAAGGGGCAACTTCGACACAGCGTTAAATGATCTCAACCTCATAATAAGCTGGATGCACAGAATCAACTTCTCAGATCTACCTCTAGGGCTTCTTCCTAAGACTTATATGCCTGGCAGCATTGAATAAATAATTACTCAGATATTTGTTGAAATGGTAATGAAGAATTTAGTCAAGACTATTCAGTAAGAAAGCGATCAGGCTCAGCTGGCAACACAGCAGGGACAGTGAGTTGGGAGACATTAGAGATAAGAAAGGGAATAAGCTGGGTGTCGAATAGGAGATTAGCAGAAGACATCTAGGTAAACCAATCTAGCAGGATTAAATATTATGAATGATTATATTATAACTATTCAATTATATTTATTATAATTATGTGATATATATGCAGGTATGTACATTGTATTAGAGTGCAAAATTCTCCCAAAATTGAATTATTAGGATTATTGCTACAACTGGAGGGGCAGAACCACAAATGGCCAAGGTCAAGGCTGAGTGGAGAATAAGGCCCAGGAGGAGCCTGAATAAAGTTGGTCAAAGTCAACAGAGCCAAATTCTGTGTTAGTAATACAATAAAATAAAAATAACACAAAAAAGAAAATCCAGAACCATTATAGAAAGAAATTAAATTTTTTACAACTTTAAAGGAAAGAAAATGAACTTTCTCAACATAGGGCTCTCTAAGCCCTCAGCATGCTCAGTAAAGATGGTATCTTTAATATCTTATATTGATTTAAGATTCCAGTAGGATGAATTTTAATGGTGCCAAGAAATGTGTAAGGACTTACTGGACCCATGCTTATTCTGGATTACAATAAGAAACTAATGATTTAGAATTACATTTCAACCCATTAGTAGTTTAATTAGAAAGTGGTGCATGTGTGTGTGTGTGTGTGTGTGTGTGTGCATGCTTGTTTGCTTTCCTTTATTCAGATCCTTTTCAAGTACTGCTATATGGTAATTGAGTTGTAATGTTGCAGCCGTTTTGAAAGAAAGATGGAATATGAAAATAGTCTCCAAACAGTTCAGCCCAGCGAACATGGGCTGTAAAGGGGAGGGAAGGGGAGGGAAATATTCTACTTACCATCTTTCTCCTTGGAAAAATGCCATTTCCAGAGAGGTCAGAATCCTACACTCCAGTGCCAGTCAGAATTAGAACAATCTATTCAAATGTCCTTTATGAGCCCAGAACAACTGTTATAGCTCTGCAGAAATTGTGTGGCTCAGCAAGTATTTGGAATAAAGCAGCTGTGCTTTGTGGTTGCTCAACTCAGTTAACAGGGCTAATGGCTCAGATAGAAAATAGGAAAGAAAGAAACACTTTCCCTTCTTCACTACTAAGGCCCCTCAGCCCTCACCCTTGAAGTGGTTCTTTCTTCACATTTATCTGAGGGGCATGTGTGTGTGTGTGTGTGTGTGTGTGTGTGTGTGTTCGACACACACACTGTTATGCACATTTCTTCTCTAATCTCTGTTCATCCAGGAAAAAACAGAATATATATGATGCCTTTTGTTTAGCAGAAAAGACACACAAAGAAAATAGTACACACTTTAGAATCTTGGTTTTTTTTCTAGCACATCTCTTACAAGTTCCTATGAAGCCACCAAGTCCTCTGGAGAATAGTTAGCTTCAAAAGTTTTAGTCAGCTTAAAACAAAACACAGGGTCAACTCGGTGCTTTTGAAGTAATAACCACAAACAGCAAAGTTAATAATCCATAGACAACAGCTAGTGATAAAGGACAGGGATACTGGGGTAGATCAAAGCTCAGGAAGCTGGGGATGATTTTCTAGAGCCCTGTGTGTCTGCCTCCATCATTCAGGATGAAAAATGCTATCTTCAATAAAAGGCATTGTTTAGTGATTTCTGCTACTAATGAGCTCCTTATCCACAGTCTCTGAGCTCAGAACAGGGCGTGGAACTGTCTCTCTCAAACCAAGGTGATTATTCTCAGTTGCTGTTGAGAAGCATTTCAGCTGGAAGGCCAGATTAAGAGTGGCACTTGAAAGTTTTAATGTGACTCCTCAAAACAAACAAAAATTTCTATTTAGTTTACCAATTAGTCAACTGACCCTCATAAAGCAAGCTGATGTCTGTGTTTCAAAGGCTGGCCCTAAAGACCTGGTCCCAGCCTTTAACCTTTTCTTTTCCATGGCCTTTGCAACAGGCCTCATGAATGGGAGACTATTTGGCAAACATGCCTCCAGATTATCATTACAAGGGTGCCAAAGACATAAAAATCACTAATCCCCTAAGTGAAATCATTTGGACAGATGTCTGTCAGTGTAAATGGAAAACTCCACCAAAGAAAATAAATGAATAAAACAAGGGATATAAGGAACTCCCTCTTTTTCTCTAACCAAATGTATTTTTTGTAAAAACCACCATCTACCCACTCACATGCAACCACATTAACCTTCCTCTTTAAAAATAAAGGAAATGAGGCTGGAGAGATGGCTCAGCGATTAAGAACACTGGTTGATCTTGCAGAAGACCCAGGTTCGAATCCCAGCACCCACATGGCAGCTAACAACTGTCCATAACTCCAGTCCCAGGAGATCCGACAGCCTCTTCTGACCTCCATGGGCATTGCATGACACGGGTTCACTTACTTACATGCAGGCGATACACACAAACACATAAAATAAAAATGATAAAATTTTAAAAAATAAAAATTAAAAAATTAAAGGAAACACGTTTGGGAAAAGGTATTTGTACCTACTCTCTGGCGGTACTTTCTTGAACAGTGTACTTACTTAAAAGTTAACGAGTGTTGGTTTTGAGATATTCTTGTGTCAACAAATATTTACTTGCAAGGACTTAGACCACACATAAGAGTAGCCCACTGCATCTATTGGGGAACCTTTTGTTTTGGTTTGGTTTCATTTTACTTTGGGCATTTTTAGTAAATAGAGATGAAATGATCTTAGACTTAAAAAGGTAAAAAGTCAGTCAAAAGAAGATAACTACAACTGCCACACACTTAACAAACCCAATTTTCTTACACCAAAAGGACTGTGTCCTTGACTGAAAAACATAGCATTTGATAATTACCTTGAAAAATCCTCTGCATTTCAGAGTGCTTAACATGTCATAAGTACTCAGCAAATAATTGTCAATGGCATGAACAGATGAGGGAAGTTTACACTGTGCAGCTACAAAAGCAATAAGAACACTATAATTTACTAGAAGCAAATCAACATTATGGTATGATATAGAGATGGAAATTGTCCATGGAAACTGGAGTAAGTCAGGATTTAACTGATTGCATTCTAATTCTTACTTTAATATTTGATCTTGTTAATAGTACCCACATTTTTAAAACTATAATATCAATACATTGAAAGCTATTTACTGAAAAATATTCAGAAGCCTAATCTCTAGTGAAAGATGATTACAACTGATATTATACTAGAAAGAAGCAACCTACTCATTAAATCTGTTTCTGTTCACCCGAGAAATATTCTCTTCCAAAGCAAGAACCAGTCACTGATCCTTGTACAATTAGTTCTGCATCAAGAGTCTGGAGACAGTAACGAGAACCTCAAAAGCATTTACAGAACTTTTCAATTTAACCTATGCACCACAGAATGGAAAATATTTTTTGCATAGACAAACATTTTTAGCAAATGAGGTATCCTTTTGGAGCATAATAACTAGCCCGTTTTATTTAGTGATTTGATCACAGGGAGAACTGTAAATTTCTGTGTGTACTCTGAGGAATAAACATTTCAGGACAGAGGAACTATGCTGGGAATAGAGTCAAATGTTGAGCTTGAGTCTCCTCATTCACATTTGCTTCAGAATGATTTTCTAACTCAGAGCAAAGCACTGGGTTTTTAATGACTTGTACAGCCTGGGCAGGGCTTAACCAGAACTGACTCTACCCAAACAGAAAGCAAAGCAAATAGAACACCCTGGTCATTTATGTTCACAATGACTGAAAACCAGGCCTGCTTCCAGCCACTCATTCTTAATTCCATTTTATGGCCTATATGGTATTTCTCTAGGTCACTTGATGAAATCAGAAAGCCTATCCTAAAATTAAGCTAGGAGACCATTGTTGTGGAAATTGGAGGGCCTGGTTTTCAATCCTTGCTCTCTGTGCTTCATGACTTTAGGGAAAATAAATCATGATTCTGTGTTCAACTCATAGACTGGGTTAAAATTTCTCAATACAAGCAATATGGCAATCAGTATGAACAGGCAAGAAGCTAGTTTATGATACACGAAATTGCCACACAGGGCAGGAAATTAAGGTGCATTCTTATTTAAGCAACTCAGAATTTTCCACAAACTTTTACTGCTTGAGAGAAACTTGTCAAGATGAACTTGACAGTGATTTCCAGTGTTAACCTTTCAGTATTTCTTTAATATGTCCTAAAGAGGTCTTCATCAGTGAATTTGTTTTACACTAAATTCGGGTCTTCTCCCCCAACAATGACAAGCTTACTGATATATCAAGTCAAACATTTTTGGACATGATATGTCTAAGCTGCCTTATGACACTCGTAAATGAGACTTCTGCAGTGAAAAAATATATCATTAGTTCAGTAATTAGACAAATCCATATTCCAGACTTTTCAGAGTTATATCAGACACTTTTAATTTCAAGAAATGATCATCTGACTTTATAATTTAGGCAGACTGGGATTTAAAATAGGAACTAAATTATTTGCAAAATTTAAGATTTAGAGGACCAGATTCTAGGCCAAGTCTGCATGTTAATATTTAAGAAAATAGCCGATAAATGATATGTTGAGAGAGTCACTTTCTCTGCCTCCATCAGAAATGTAGGGACACAGGGGAGCTTCTTCTAGTGGTCTTGAGAAACACATCTCTCATAATAGTGATTCATGATCATCAAACCAAAGCCTTCACTTGCCACTGTCAGTGCACTGACTTTTACAACCATGAAGCTGTTGAGTAGTCCCTGGAAAGAAAAAGAAAACCATAAATGACAATTATACTGTTACCAGGAGAAAACAACCAAAGCACCAGAAATATGGCCCTGCTTCAGTACTAAACCTTGTGCTAAAATATACACTTTGAAGAACAAATTTATGTCTGGTACAATAACAAGTGTGTTTTAGGAAGTTGATTTTTAAACATCCAGTCTCTATAATGCAGGATGGCACAAATAAAGCTTATTGCTAAGAGCTTTTGACCACGTCTGCTGTGGGGGCATGGAGCTCTGTTAAAATCTGAAGAAAATTATGATTCTCTCAATGGGAAAATACTGTACATATAAAATTTTATAAGAAATTTATAGAGCATATAGGTCTCATAAAACACATGATGGCCCATAAGAATCTTACACTATAGCAGAGTTTCTGAACCTTGAAAAATTGACACCTGGGGCTGGATACTTCTTTTACTATGAGGGAACAACTCTTTGACCCTTTGAGACATGTTTAGCAGCATGCTTTGCTTCCACACACCAATGCCAGAGGCTCTTTCCAATTTAGTTGGGACAGGTCAAAATATTTTGAAGACATGTTCAAGTGTTCCCTTGAAGGCAAACAAAGGAAAATGAAATAAAAATCAAATAATACAGTTCAACACTATTTAGCATTAAAATATCAGCATTAACTTTGTGAGGAGAAGCCCTTGAACAATAGTCATGCAGGGAAGTTTCATATAAATTAGTACATAGAATCAATGCAGACAAATAGATATGAGTACAGATGACAGATTCAAAGATGGTCTGGAAAGGAGTGTTAACATTGCCATAGAACAAGCAGAGACTAGATTTCAGACCCAGGAAGCCTTTGAGATAGTTAAATTTAGGTGTCAGCCTTCCTAGGGCATGAGATAGCCTAGCATTCTGGGTATACCTGTGCTGAGGTTTATATTAACATTTTCATTATTAGAATAAGTAGAGCACACCGCCCTTCCTGATGTGGGTGAGTCTCACCGAAACCACTGAAGACATGACCAGGCTCAACAGGAGGACAGTCCTCCTTCCTGATTACTGAGCTAAGACACTGCTCTTTCCCAGCTTTTGGACTGTAGCGTGAATCATCAGCTTCCCTGGTTCTCAGGCCATCAGACACACGGGAACTGTACATTGGTTGTCTGGTTTTGGTTTGCCAATTGCAGATTGACATTTGCCATTTACCTTGATCATATGAGTCAATTCCTTATACTATGTGCATTGTTCTAGTTTGCTTTTTATTGTTGTGATAAATCACTCTGACCAAAACCAATTTGGGGAGGAAAGGGTTTATTTGGCTTATAAATCCCAGGTCACAATTGATCACTGAGGAAATCAAGGTAGGAACCTAGAGGCAGGAACTGATGCTGAGACCAAGGAGGATGCAGCCTGCTTCCTGACTTGATCCTCCTGGCCTGTTGAGCCTGCTTTGTTGTCCAACCCAGGACCACCTGCCCAAGAGTAGCACCTCCTACTGTGGGATAGACCCTCTCACATCAATAAGGAATCGAGAAAATGCCTCACAGACATGGCAACTGGCCAGTCCAATGGAGGCAATGTTTCAGCTGTGGTTCTTGCTTCCCAGGTATGTCAAGTTGACAACTGAAATTTCCCAATAGGAAATTCTCAATAGGGTGTCCTATTGAGTCTGTTTCTCTGGAGATCCTCGCTCCTCTTGTGTTTTACTGTTAGCCTACGAACTTGAATAACTTAACTCACCTCTTCAGGCCTCAGTTATTATGACTGTGAAAATGTACTATATCCTAAGATAACTGTGGACTGAGGTCATACAAGTGTGGTGTCGGATGCTCTCCGACAGGTACGGCACAGGGGGAGAGGCCAGGACCAGCCTGGGTCCTTCTTAGGGGCTGAGTGGGATGGTGAGTGTGGCGACTCAAAAACCACAAACATATTAATAAATGTTGGATCACTCCAACAGGTACGGCACAGGGGGAGAGGCCAGGACCAGCCTGGGTCCCTCTTTGGGGCTGAGTGGGATGGTGAGTGTCGCAACTCAAAAACCACACCGAGTTGGGAGTCTTGTCGAGGCAGGAACTCACTTTATTGTGTCAGGCATTAACTTATATAGTTTAAGCAAAGGGGGTGTGGAAAAGGGGGTGGGTATAGGAATGTGTCATCTGGGGTGAAGACTGTGGGCTACTGGGAATTTACCATGCCAGTTGTTACTGGACAGAGGCAATCTTAGATAGGACTCTGCTGAGTCACCTCCACACGGAAGTGACAGGCCGGAGACAGGTCGCTAAACTTTAGCCTGGCTTATGAAATTACAATAGGCCTCGTCATAAGTTGTGCCACAATTATGAGGGTCCCAGAGACCCAACAGTGTGGTAACACTCTTTACATATAAAATATAAGAACTATATGTGTCTTTAAAAAGATTATTTCCTAACCAGGCGTGGTGGTACACACCTTTAATCCTAGTACTTGGGAGGCAAGGCAGGTGGATCTCTGTGATATAGAGGCCAGTCTGGTCTACCTAGTGAGTTCTAGGCCAGCTGTGGCTGCTGGGAGACCCTGCCTCAAACAAATAAACAAACAACAACAAAAACAACAAACATTTCTTCCTTACTAGTATAGCCACACTAAGTCATTAGAAACAAGTGACATAGCTGTTCTCCTACCTCAAAACGAAACCAGGGATACTATTCTCCACCGGATTATTTCCATTTGACACTATCCTTAAGGATGAATTCAGAAGAGTTACTAACTTTAGCAAGTTTTCATCTTTAAAAAAAAAAGAAATTGGTGGGCCAGCCCTGGCTGCATGAATGAGGCTTTAGAGCACAGTAGGCTTTACCCTTCCCAACACTAAGCTTCAAAGTAGGAAAAAAATCAGAAAATGTCTTCCTAGTCAGTTCCCTGGAAGTAAAACCTTAGTCTATCTTCCAACATTTGGTAGAAAAAGTTTTGTGGGACCAGAAAGCGCCACACACCCAGGCCTCAAGCTTCTGAGGAACCAGAGCGCACTGCATGAATAAGCCTTCTGCTCCAGTGGGTAGAGACCACCTCAGGACTAGATGTCCCCAACTCCAGAGGAACCTGGGAGCTGAATGGGTCCAGGCCTCAAGTCCAGTGGCTTCAGAGATCAGTTCAGGGCCTAAGGTTTGGTTCTAGTGTACCCAGAGTTCCCTGAGAGACTGGGGTTTGGTGCCAATGGTCTCTTAAAATCAATGTGGGTCACTGCAGGATTAGCAATCTATATTACTATGACCCTAGCGATGACTTAGAGTTTATGACACTAACCAGAGTCCCCAGATAATACATAGACTTTAGTGGGTCTAACATTTGATGTCCTGCCTCCAGTAGCTTTACAGATTACAGTGGGTGATTAGGTTCTGATCATGTCTGATTGGCCTAGGAGTTTGGTTTTTGGCCCCATCCTTAGTCCTGTTGGCACACAGTCAAGATGGGATTAGCTCAGTGATTCAATTTGACAACACCCACTTTCACAAGTCCTCATGATCACTTCATGCAAGTGTCCCTCTAAAAGAGAAGCAAGAAAACCTACAGAAGTCATAAAAATATATGAAAACTAAACAATACATTTCTAAATTAATAATGTGTCACATAAGAAAACAGAGAGGAAATTTAAAAATTCCTAGAGACAAAAAATGATGAGAAAACAACCTACCAGAATCTCTGGTTTACAGCAAAGGCAGTGTTTAGAGGAAACTTTGTAGTGATAAGTGCTCACATTGAAAAAGGTGAGAGGTGTTAAATAAATAATCTAATGATATACCCAACGTTCTTGAAAAACAGCAGTCACTCCCTATCCCAGCAGATGACAAGAAATAATAATGTAATAGACACAAAATCAACCAAAGAATTTTTGCTTTTGAAAAAGTTGATAATATGGACAAACCCTTAGAAATCTGACAAAAAGAAATTGAGAGAAGACCAAATTAACAAAAGTAGCGATCGAAGAGTGTCACTACAAGAGCTGCCAATGAAATATATAACATTACTAGAGATTACTTTGTAAAATTATTCTTGAAAAGCACAAAAACCTGAATAGAAGAATCTCTAAATGCACATCATCTACCAAAATTAAAGCAAGAATATATAAATAACTTAAACAAACCCACTACAAGTAATGAAATAGAAGGTGCAACCAAAATTTTCTCAAAGAAAAGCACAGGACCAAAAGGATTCAACACTGAATTCTATCAATCTTTCAGGAAAGATTTCACACCAATTCTTCCTAACTTGTTCTTCAAAATAGAAAGCAAGGGAATACTATCAAATTGAATTCTAAAATATATTATTTTTATTATTTTTATGTTATGTGTATGAGTATATGGCCTGCATGTGTATAAGTGCATCTATGTTGTACAATGCCTGCAGAGGTCAGAAAAGGGCATTGGATTCCCCTAGAACCAGAGTTACAGACAGCTGTTAGCCACCACATGGGTGCTGGTAATCTAACCTGGGTTGTCCACAAGAGCAGCCAGCGCTCTTATCCACTGAGCCATCTCTCCAGCTCCTCAAATTAAATTCTATAAAGCCAATGTTATTCTGATACCAAAACAATGTAAAGATATAACAAAAAAGAAAACCAACAACCACTGTTTTTGATTACCATAGATGTGAAAATTCTTAACAAAATACTTGCAGATTAAATTCAGGAACACTTGAAGAGGGTCATACATTGTGACAAGTGGCTACAGTCAAGAAAGGTAAGGTTGGTTCATATATCATATAGACACACTCAGGACAGAAACCACATAATCATCTCAATTGATGCCCAAAATGCATTTGACAAAGTCCAAAATACCATCACATGATAAAATTTGCTGAGACATACAGACTAGATTACTTTGAGGATAACTCAAAGTAATAAAGGTTATATGCAGCAAGCCCATAACCAATATTATATTAAATGGAGACACACTGAGAGAATTTCTTCTGAAATCAGGAATGAGAACTAGATGTCCACTGTCTCCTCTCTGATTTAATAGAGGGCTCAAAGTCTTAGCCAGAGCAATTAAACAAGAGAAAGACATAAAGGAAATAAAAATAGGAAAGGAAGAAGTAAACTATCTCTATTTGCAGATGACATGATTCTACATGTAATATACACTATACAATTCACTAGAAAACTCCTAGGTCTAACAAACACAGTAAAGTCAGATATAAAAATGGCCTTATATACTAAAAATAATCTCTCACAATAAGAGATTAGGAAAAATACTCCATTCAAAATATCTCAAACAAATTAGGAATACACCTAACCAAAGAGGAGATAGAGCTCTACAGTAAAAATTTGAAGACCTTGAAAAGGGAAATCAAAGGAAATAGTAGAAGGCAGAAAGGCCTTCCATGCTCTTGGACTGGCAGAATTAATATTGTGACCAAGATTAGTCTACAGAGTTAAAGCAATACCTATCAAAATTCCAATGCCATAAAACAATCCTAAGGAGTAAGGATACAGCTGGAGGTCATAATACATACCTTTAAATTATATTACAGAGTTATAGTAATAAAGCTGGCCTGGTACTGGCACAATAACAGACAAGTACACCAGTAGAATGGAACAGAGAACTTAGAAATGAAGTGACAGAGCTACTTCCACCCAATTACTGACAAAGGTGGCAAAAGCAGATGTTGGCAAAAAGAAACCCAGTTTCAAAAAATGGTGCTGGTAAAACTGGATATCCACTTGCAGAAGAATTAAATTAGATTTCGGTCTTTCACCTTTTACAAAAATCAATTCAAAGTGGATCAAAGACCTTAATTTAAAATCCAAAATGCTTAAACTTCTAGACCCAACATATGGAATACTTCTCAGAACACGAACTTTCTGAATAGAATATCAATAGCACAGGAACTAGCCCCAAGTTTCAACTGATAGAGCTACATCAAATTTAAGAGTTTCTGCACAGCAAAGTAAATTGTCAGCAGAATACATAGACAGCCCACAGAATGGGAGATCTCCACTAGCTACACCCCAGACAAGGGGATGATGCCCAGAATATATAAAGAACTGAGAAACTTAAATAGGAAGGAAAATAAGACTACAGTCAATAAATAGGCCATCAAATTGGATAGAAATTTTTCAAACAAAGAAATAAATATTGCCAATAACTATTTTTAAAAGTGTTCAACATCCCTAGTGTGGCATAGGAATGTTAAGCTCTGAACAAACTCCTTCTTCCTGAGCTTGATTGCACATACACTGGCTTAGTATGATCACAAAACTTGTTGACTGTTGACCCTCCACAAGAAAGGAGGGTCAGAGAGTGTTAACCATGCCTCCCAGCCAAACAATTGGCCCTAGTTACATGACGGGGGTGGACTAAGGGTCCCTAAGCTGAGGAAACCCAGAAGGGCTCTCTCTTTCCATTTTGTACAGCATGGATGGAGACTTTCTGGTGTGGCCTGGGGGCGTGGGGTGGCACCCACACTCCTGTAAGTAACCTCTCACCTACTGCTCTGTAAATTAAAATAAGCTCACTGGTTTTCCAAACTGCAGTTTGGCAAAATAGTACCTCACTTTGTAGTAGAAACTCAAGGGAGGAGGGGGCTGGACATTGTTCATGCCTCCTAGAAGGAGTTTTAGCAACAAATGGCATTGTCAACCAGGACTACACAGACTGAGGATGAGTTTGGGAAGAGCAATGGTGTGGTCTCTGATACGGGGAAGGAGACCAACAACTGAAGCAAAGCTGGGTGAGGGGAGAGTGTTGGCAGAGGAAATTTTGACATGGGCTCTCCTCATAGGGCTGGTGGGGCAGTGGCATAGATTGTGCAGTGTGGGTAGTGAGATGTGTAACTAGGGTGAAACTAAGAGGACAAGGTCAGTGAGTGAAATTCCGGCATGGCTGTCCTCTTGTAGGTAGCACAGAGTGGCACATTTGCTTGACCAGTGGGGTTCACCGCATGTGTATGGAGATGCCTTGAGGACAGCAGAAGGTCTAGAGCAAACTTTACAAACCCTCAGAGTAGTGCACCAACCTTGCCAGTAAATTGCATAGAAGAGAAAAAGAGATAAAAGTGTTAGCCTGTCATTTTTTATAGCTAGTGGGCCAGAAGAGGAAGATAGCCCAGATTAGACTGATAATATAAGGATCATCTTGGGACCCCAAAACATGGAACCCATGGAAGATGGCATATAGTGATTAAGAAGGCAGCAACCTAGAAATAGCTGAAGATGGCCCTCAGGCTTGACCTTTGATACAAAGAAAGGAGAAAAATCCATTTCATCATGCTGATAGTGGCGTAACAATGGTCCAGTGTGAGAAACTATAGCCATCAGAGAATATTCCACACTGGAGCTGTCAGAAATAGGTAAGACTTTCAAACAAGCAATGGAGGAGCCCCTCACCACCTGGCTTGTGAGGATATGGGATATGGGAGCAGATGATATTATGTTAAGTGCTGCAGAAGCCAAAAAGCTGAGCAATATAACTACCCATCCCTCCTTGAGACACAGGTTGCATAACCTGAGTCAGTACAGGTGGAATCAGTCCTTGATGGCCTGGCTTGAAAGAGCCATTAGAGACACTTGGTCATCACCAGTGGAGGTTCCCATGGGTATCAGGGTCTAGAGGACAAAGGAAGAGGGACAGGTACTACTGAGAGAACTAGGTATGAGGAAATTCATGTATGCTGCCCAGTTCACTGGGCCAGATAGGACTGTGTTCACCAGAGTTTAAAGAAGAACTTGATTCAGCAGGGGCCTCGAGATTGATATGGAGCTTTAGCAGCTTTGTTGAGCCCTTAGTGGGGCAGGACCTTTATAAAGTAGGAAAGGCTTTGGCAGAGCTAAGTGTCTTAACCCAGCTTATAAAATGTGTTTATAAAATAACAGGGCAATCTAGAAGAGATATAAAGAAAAAGGTCTACTTGGGTTACTTGAAGGCAAATGTGGCAAGATTTGTGTTGAACCCAAGTTCCTAAAGACAAAATTGACAAAAAGCCAAATTCTGTGCTAAGGTGCTTCTGGAAGACTTTAAACCCAGAGGAACAGTTCATAAAAGGCATACAGAAGAAAACTATCCCAGTGGTGGATAATGATTCCCCCCAGATTAAACAGAGAACATTTCTTTCCTGAGAAAGGTTATGCTTAGGATGGAGACAATTTGCCATTCCAGGGCCTCCCCCAACAGCCAGGTGTGGTCAGTGGAGAGACAACAGTTGTGGCTGCTGCCAGGAATCAGGCCCAGGGCCTACCTGACCCAGGGAACCAACAGCAGGGGCAAAAGGGGCCCTATTCTTCCTTGTTCCTGTGCAAGGCCAGGCAGCTTAAGCCAGCCCCAATGAGTTTATGAGGGGTTGAAAAATGCAGGGAGGCTCCATATAGGAAATCCAGGATATGAAATGGCTCCTAAAATGACTAAAGATAGAAAAGAGCTAACTAAATTACTGCCTCTTAGCCATATGCTATTGTACCCAACATGTATCTGCTGAGAAAACGATTGATACAAATGGATAAAACCTTTCCATGCAGTGTTATATCTTGTCTATGTTTGATTTAGTATATGATGTTAACTTCTGAGATTTTACAGATATGAACCCATTGGGATATATCAAGTACATCTGAAGAAACAAGGATGAAAAATAAATTCACAAAGGTACAAGGGTCAGGTATAGCTGTGAATTTCTCGGGAACTTTATGGAAAGGTAAAGCATAAGTGATATTTACCAGGATGGTTGGGAAAGGTTTTCAACACCCTGGGGCTATAGATGCCAAAGAATAAATAGATATGAAAATAAAAGTAGAGCTCTCCCCCAAAAAACCTGTACAATTGCTAAATGAAAATTCCAGTACCAGAGGTACCATGAGTTGTTGTCCAGGGAGGCCCTGGAGGTCCCCAAAACAGTAAAGTTGTTGCCAATAATGTTGGCTGCACACCTGAAGTAGACGGTAAGACCCTATTGATGAAGATGTCCCACGATGTGAGTGTGGGAAAGGGAGAAATTAAGCTGGAACTAAGTTGGAAGCTCCCTGTCACCAGATTTCTGGTGGTGATAGGGCCAGGAGGTGCCATGCAGAATCACTAGGGGAGAATGGTTCCAAAAGTTCTGCTTAATAACAGACCCCATGCGTTGCACTAGCTACATGCCAAGCAAAATGTGCCTGCTGGTGAAACAGTGGCTTAACTAGTATATGTACAACCAGTAAGTTTCCACTTGGATTTAAGTTCTCCTCCTTGGGGAGAAACACACATCTGGTACTGCAAGCCAGGCCAACCCCCGGTGGTAGGAGAAGTTATCAGCCCCAGTGGGGAAGCCATTCCAATTGTTTTGTTAGATGGATGTGATGAGCCTGCTAAGGTACCTTCCAAGCATTTGTGTTTACACCCATAGGTTCTTTTCATTTGTGTTTGTATAGTAGTAAGAATACCACTAAATTGGGCCAATAGTCATAACTTGGAAACAGATGATGAAAAGGCCTAAGAGTTCAGTATCTCACCACAGTGGAAGGAAGATCCATCTATGCTACATCTATGTCACAGTCTCCAAGGCTCAGAGACTCTGTGGAATATGATGGAAGAAAGAATGTAAGAGCCAGAGGAAGGAGTCAAGTGTGGCATATGACTGTCCTCTGAATGTCAAGCTGTGGACAGACTCCATCTTCCCAAGCTTGGTTGCACCACTGACTTAGGATGATCACAAAACTTGTTTACTGTTGTCCTTCCACAAGAAAGGAGGGTCAGGGAGAGTCAGCCCTGCCTCCCAACCAACCAGTTGGCCCTAGTGGCAGGAAGGAGAGGGACTAAGGGTACCTAAGACGAGGAAATAGGGGGGGGCTGCTCTTTGGCCATTTTGTACAGCTGCTGGGAAGTAACAATCCATACCTGGATGGAAACTTTACAGTGTGGCCTGTGGAGGGAGCCCCCACACTCCTATAAGTAACTCCTCACCCACTGCTCTTTAAATAAGCCCAAATAAACTCACTGGTTTTCCAAACTGCAGTTTGGCAAACTCTTACCCCACTTTGTAGTAGGATCCCAAGGGAGGAGGGGGCTGGACATTGTTGGTGCCTGCCGAAGGAATTTCTCCAACACCCTGTCATCAGGAAGATGCAAAATTATAACTACTTTGAGATGCAGCCTCATCCCAGGCAGAATAGCTGCCATCAAGAAACATAATAACAAATGCTAGGGAAGATGTGGAGAATAAAGAACCCTGATTCACTGCTGGTGGGAATGGAGATTAATGTAGTTACTATGGAAATAATTTTGTAGGTTCATCAAAAAATTAAAAATGCAACAGTCATATGACTCAGCTATTTCACTCCTATTCATATACACTGAGAGTTCCATACCTTACCTTAGAGTTATTTGTACCCTCACGTTTACTGCTGCTCTATTCACATTATATATATATATATTTGCAAGGAAATGGAAACAACCTAGTTGTCCATTAATAGGTGAATTGATAATGAAAATCTGGCACATATGTAGAGTGGAATTTTACTTAGCTCTAAAGAAAAATGAAATCACAAAATTTGCAGGAAAATGGATGTACATATAATATATATTAAGCAAGGCCACCCAATCTCAGAAAGAAAAATAATTTTTCCCCCTTGGAAATCCTAGTCTATAACATATATATATGTGTGTGTGTGTGTATGTACATATATATACTTTAATGTTTAAAAATGAGAACAAGAAATGATAATGAAACAGGCATACTAATGAGCTCATATATATGTGTGTGTATATATATATATGTATAAAATATATATAGTATACTTCATGCAAGTCCTTTGAATGTGTCCATGACATACTCTTGACAAAATAA
>NW_008332644.1:4183486-4263051 GCF_000622305.1 Nannospalax galili | reverse complement strand
AAATATGAATTTTAATTTTTTTTTCATTGTTTGAACATTTCTGTATGCTGTAGTTTGTTGAAAGTACTAATATATGTAGTGTATTTTGCTATTTTATCCCTTAAAAATAAAAATAAAATATAAATTGTTTTTTTAATTGGACACACTAAACAATATTGGGTATCAAAAAATTTTTTCCATGACAAATTATAAGCACTAATTTCTTTTACTGTCAGTGAAAACAGTCCAATAATTTGATAACAATCACAGAAAAAACTCACAAAATCAAATTGGCAAGTCCTTCTTTGAGATTTTTTTAAGGATACCATAAACTAGATGCTACAGAGGGTTTTATTTTTAATGAAATTCTCATCCTCCAGAAGGAGCCTGCATTTTCACAAATCAATGCTTACTGCTGACAAGAGAAAGCATTGCGATAAAAGGGAAGAACCTTCCAAACAGATTTTAAAAAGAAATTACAATCCAGTAAATTCTCCTTCCTGTCTTGTTCTGTTTGCATTTCTGTTCTCTACACATTCCCAGATTTATCACTCCGTTTCTCATTCTGTTCGTCTTTGCAGCTTAGATAACTTGTTCTGACACTAAGGCTTTACGCTGTAGGAAAAGAGGTTCTATCCCCTCGATTTAAATTCTATTTTGAAGTCCTCCTGTGCCAAATTCATCCATTTCTGAAAATACACAGTAGTGAAATGGGGAAGACATTATTAAATCTTGGTATAATGCACAGCTGTTCAAATGCATCTATAGAGAAAAGAAAGTTTGCTTCAGGCTTAGGTTATCACAAGGGCACAAATATTATCCTAAAATAATAATAAAGATCTCCTATAAAAGAAATAGCTCAATAAAAAAATAACCTCTTACTTCAAAATCTAATGACAGAATTGCACTAATCTCCATATCAAATTAACCACTGTAAAGTCATAAAATCTGCAGTAATTAAGATTTTAGCATTCCTTTCCATGTTATAGATAGAATTTAATAAATGCTGATAGATATTAACAATAGGTATTAATATTAATTACTTTTAAAAAGGTAATAACACCTTCTTTAAAGGCTATAAGAAGCCCTGAAGTAGAGAAATAAAATTTTGTTTCCCCAATTTTCACAGACACATTTGGTTGCAGAATCTTTTTTTACACAAGAAAATATTTTAAAAGCCATCACATTAGAATTCTTCTCAGAGCTGTTTAAAAGTGCAGGTTTAGGATCTCAGCATACTGTATTAACCACCTCACCTTAGCAGGCATATACACCCCAAGATCATGATAATTTTGGGGGGAGAACCCACTTTTCTCTTTTTTTAAAGATAATCCTCCATAACTAGCTTCTTCTCACCATGAAGATACATTTACTCTAGTGAACATTCTCAGAACACTTCTCTGCTAAGAGGCAACTTATCTAATGCACTAATTAGAAATGTGAACTCCCACGAGAATGTCTTCATTTGCCAGGGTTTCATAATTTACAGAGAGAGTGATCTTGAGGATGTAGCTGGTTCTCATTAAGCTTCCTTTTTTTTTTTTTTGCTCTATAAGGTGAATTTGATAGTGGTGCATATCAGATTATTCCAGTGTTTAAGTGAGCTGATGCCTACACCAATGTCTGATGCACAGTGTATAAATCATTTAAAAATTGAGCAAATACCTACATGAATTATGCCAGTCCATCTCATTTGATGGTTTTCTCCCTCTAATTTGCACATTTCCATTTTAGGTAAGACAACTGTATAAATCCTTAGAGGACAGATTTCATGAGCCTTGCTAACTGGACTGTATCAGGAGAAGATAGATTATTTGGATCCTCTCAGCGCCAAGCTCCATCTCACACATCGCTCCTGCTATTCTCTGTACCAGTCACGATGGACCTTGATCCATTCTTTAAGTAGACTACATTGTGCATGTTTCCCAATACTGCTCCTTATGCCTGAAACACTTTCCATTGCTCCTGCTTTCTTTAAAAGTAATTAGACTATAGCTGAAAAGTCTTCTCTGGATGTTTTCCTTGACATTAATTCCCCATCATATTACTTTAGTCACCCCATGCTTTCCTCTCTAATAATGGTAGTGCTTCCCAGGGGGGTTGGTTTCATTTTCTCCCTCGATATTTGTTAGAGAACACAGCAAACTGGTTACTTTATGACTAAGTGCATGATATGAAAATACCCAACCCTCCAGTTCTGTCTGCCATCTATATACACTACAAAAGTCCCCTAGCTTAAGTCTGGCACAGCCCTACCAGGGGCATGTTTATCATGTTTGGAGAATATTTTCTTCCATTATCAATGTACAGCAGGGTTCAGAATCAGACCTAAATTGATTTAAACAGAATAAAGAAGACTAATTTTTACTTATTACAAAATTAATTCTGACTCAACAGAAACAGGGTTTCCATTTTAGAATGCAGCTTAGAGAAGAAAAGTAACTTCCTGTAGTCATATAACTATTAAATGGCAAAGCTGGGGATCTAAAGGTAGATTTTGTATATATATATATATATATTTTGGTCTTTTTGAGACAGGGTCTCCCTGTAGCCCCAGCTTCCTGGAACTCACTATGTAAACCAGGCTGGCCTTGAACTCACAGAGATCCGACTGCCTCTGCCTCTGGAGTGCTGGGATTACAGGCATGCGCCACCACACCCAGCAGATTTTGTATTTTTAAGTAACTCCCCTTCAATCATCACAACACTATTCAGTCTACTTTAGATAGTATTCCAATCAAATATAGGATACCCAGAGAAAAGTTCTGAATATAACCATCCCAAGACAGTCAGGTCACAGCCAGCAGCCGATCAATGCCAAACCACATCTATAGATAAGAGGGCTTAGTGCTACATATACACTGCACTGTTCATACTAATACCTCTTATCAAGAACAGGAATGGTCCATCCCACTGTACCCTCTCTGATGACAGTGCCCAGCAAGGGCAAAACTATAGGCTTTGAACCAGTCAATCCTCAGTTTTAATCACTGCTCTGTAATTTCAAATTATATGGTGGTGGCCTTGTAATCAACCCTTTCTGAAGCTCAATATTCTTATCTCTAAGGCAGGGATAGTTCAACCTAGGGGTTATGAGAGGAGTCAGAAACTTCACTCCTGTGGGAGTCCATTAGATATTCCCTCCATTTCCTTCTCTTTGACCAGTAATTTGTGACACAGAAAGCTATCTTGAGTAGTTGCTCACTTGCCCAATGACTGTTGCTTCTTGTCGATTGATGCTACCGAACAGACTTACTCCAAGTGCTAGTAACTCAGTCCTGAGCAGAGTTGGGGGATTGACAAGGAAAACTAATGAGCCTTTTTGGAAAATGACTCTGGACCTGCAGGCCAGAGATAACATGGAACTCTGTGCAGAGAACAGAATGGCATCTGATTTTCTATGATCTGGGATGAAGTCTGGCTGTACCATCTCAAGGGGTCTCCAGATTCTGAAACCCAACCCCCTTTACCTTCAACACAAAAAGCCTGGTTCTGGGTCATCCTTACAGCTACCACTAACGTCTCAGCCCCTCTGAGGCTTACCCAAAATTGATTTCCATGGCAAGACACAGGTGGGAAGGACATTGAGTTCAAGACCAGAAGCTGGTAACTTGAAATTTGATAGAGATTCAAAACTGGAATAACTGGGAGACTCTCTTGCTGAGTGCTGATGTTGCTGAAGGGCAGAGAGTATGTCAGGGTATTTGAAGCATGACAGCAAGTGTCCACAGGGAAACTTGTCTGAAGTGTTAAAGAGACTTACAGAAAGTTAGCAATTTACACCACGGTGGCAATGAGTATTAGGGAGAGAAGTGTGCTTCCTGAATTTTCAAGACACAATGACCCCAAAACGAGGAGAAAATAGACTGTTTACAAAGTCAATGAAAGTTAGTCCTTCTTAAATGCTTCCATTTCCCAAGCACCTGAATTGAAGAGAGGAACAGAGATATTTAGCACAGTAACCCCCACACAGTTTCAAACCCTGTTCCAGTCTCACAATACGAATGTTCCTGGTGCTGTTGGCATCTGGCGCAGTGTGCAGCTCACTGCCTCCTGAGCTCAGGCTGGAACGGCTGCAGAGGCGCCAGCTCGCCTCCATTCTTTACGGCTACATCATTCAGGTTCCAAACTGAAGTCACAGTACAGTCTCGGTCCTGCACTTCGCCTGTCCCACATTTTAAAGCCGCTGCTGCTCAGTGCAAATGCTGCTGAAACTCTTGATTCTGAGCATCGGGTTTTTAAAGAGTGATAGATGAGACGATGTCACGGTGATTAAAGTGAAAAGCCCTCTCTTCCTCCAGAGTGGTTTAAGCAATATAATTAATTTGCCTGTTTAAAATTTAAGATTAGAAACAAGGTGGCTCGAGGCTGGAGAGATAGCTCAGCTGTTAAGAGCACTAGCTGCTCTTACAGAGGACCTGAGCTCGATTCTCAACACCCACGTGGCAGTTAACAATCTTCTGTAACTCCAGTTCTAGGGGATCTGACGCCCCTTCTGACCTCTGCAGGAATTGCACGGCAGGGGAGCACCTACCTATAAGCGGGTGTAAGATTCATACACATAAAAAACAAAAATAATAAAATGTTTTTAAAAGATAAGGCTTGACATATTTGCTTTACTTAAAAAACTGTTTTGCATCTATGTTCTTCAGTGAGATAGGCCTATGATTTTTTTTTTTGTTGGGTATTTGATTGGTTTGGGTATTAGAGTAATACTGGCTTCACATAAACAATTTTGGGAGTCTTCTTTCCTTTTCTATTTTATGTAATAATTTGATGAGTATTGGTATTACTTCTTTGACGTTTTTGTAGATCTCTGTGCTGTGTCCATCAGGTCCTGGGTTGCTTTTTGTTGGGAAATTTTAAATTGCTGCTTCTGTCTCATTGGTTGTTAGGGGTCTCATTAAATTATTTCTGTGGCTGATTTAACTTCAGTCAATCATGCATATCTATAAATTCAGCAATTTCTTATAGATTTCCAGTTTAATGGAATATAGACTTTTGGAAGTATGATCTTGTATATAGTTTCCTAATTTCCTCAGTGTCTGTTGTAGTGTTTTTCTTTTCAACTGTGAATGGATTAATTTGGGTCCTCACTCTATTATAATGTAGCTAAAGTCTCCTGAATCATATTAATCTTTTCAAAGAACCAGCTCTTGGTTTCGTTGATTCTTTGTATTATTTTCTTTATTTCTAGTCCATTAATTTCAGACTTGGTTTTATGTTTCTTTTCCCTTCTACTCTTTTTAGGTGTTATTTGTTTGTGATTTTCCAAGGTTTCAGGTGCATACTCATGTGAGATGTTTCTAATTTTCTGGTGTAGGCAATTCATGCTATAAATTTTCTTCTTAGGACAGCCTCCACCGTGTATTATAAATTTAGATATGTTGTGTTTTTGTTTTCATTCAATTCTAACAATTTTTATGTCTCCTGCTTGATTTTTCCCTTGATCCAGTTTCCACTCAGCACTGTGTTGCTTAGTTTCCTTGAGATTGCATTTTAACCAATTTTATTTTTATTTTTATATCTAGCTTTAGTCCTTTGTGGTCAGAATACAGGATGATAGCTAAATTTCTCTATGTTTGTGGAGACTTACTTGTGTCCTAATATGTGACCAATTTTGAGGAAAGTAGTATGGGCTGATGAGAAGGAAGCGTATTCTTTGGCGGTTGAGTGGAAAATTGTGTAGATGTCTATAAGAAACTTTTGATTATGGCATTGTTTGAGTAGGGTTTCTCTAGTTTTCCTCTGGTTCATCTGTCTATTGGTGACAATATGGTATTGAAGTCACCTACTATCACTGTGTTACAGTCAATGTATGGTTTTAGTTTATTTTATGAAATTGGGTGCCCTTGTGTGGGGGCATACATGTTTAGGATTATAATATCTTCTTGGTGTGTTTTCCTTTAATGAGTATCAAGTAACTTTCCATACCTCTTCTGACTAGTTTTAGTGTGAAGTCTTTTTGTCAGATAGTAGAATAGCTATACCTGTTGTAACACAGTTCTGTTTGCTTGGAATACTGTTTTCCAGCCACTTACCCATGATTGTGAGGTGTGTTTCTTGAAGGAAGCAAGTCAATGGATCCTGTTTTTCATCCCATTAGTCTGTATCAATTTGCTGTTGAGTTGAGATCATTAATATTGAGAGTATAACTGATCAGTGTGTCTTCATTTTGTTATGCTGGTGGTGTAGTACTGTTTTCTTAGACCTCATTTGGTTAATAGTTCTGGGATAATTTATTCTTTGTGCCCTCTTGAGAGTACCTAGTCTTCTCTCCACGTTGACATCTTCTATACCGTTAGTGTTTTGACTACTGTATGAAGTGGGGAGTTTGGGGACTTTCTTTTCTTATCCTGTCTACTTGGTGTTCTGCATACTCTTGTACCTTAATAGGCACCTCTTTCCCTAGATTTGGAAAATTTCCTTGAATGATTTTATTAAAAATATTTTCTGTGCCTTTGACCTCAGTTTCTTTGCCTTCTTCTACACCTATGATTCATCGTTTGATTTTTACAGGGTCCCAGAGGGCTTGCATATTCCATTTCCTGGGATATTTTAGATTTGACATTTTCTATGACTGAGCAATCCATTTCCCAAGCTTGTCTTCAGGGTCTGATGATGTCTGTTCAATTCTTTTTGCTCTTTCCCTCTAAAATTTTTGTTTTAGGTTCTCAAGACGTTCATTTCAGTTTTTACTTCAGTTTGACTTGTGTTCAGAGAATTTTATTGAATTCTAATTTGATGTTTTGAATTGTTTAGTTATTTCATTCAACTGATTATGTTTTCACAGTCTTCATTCAGTCTTTTGTTCATATCATCTTTGAGTTTCTTGAGTATATTTATAATTGCTATTTTGAAATCTTTGTCTTGTGCATCTGCTGGGTCATACTCAGGAAACATTATAATGGGGTTGTTTAGTTCGGTAGTGACATATTATCTTGGTTATTCATGTTGTTTGTGTCTTTTGATGAGACTTAAGCATCTGGGCTTGAGTGTTGTTCTTTGAGATGGGTAAGTGATCTCAACCTCGTTGAATGCTGCTTACACCTTAGTTTACTGTTTCCCCAACTCTTCAGGTTATGGCTCAGCTCAGTAGTGCTTTGTGTTCTGTTTGGGACCCTTTATATTGATGTGCAAGTGGGATATAAGGAGTGGTCTCAGTTCACCTTTTGAGCTGAAGTTCCAGGATTCACTCCTTACAGTTCTGGATCAGAAGTGTGGGCTGGGTGATGGTTAGGTGAACAGGTTGGCTAATAGGTTAGGCTCGGGGAGATCCCAGGTGTGGAGCCTGCAAGGACTCCAGCTACTCAAACAGGTCTGATCACTGAGATGAAGCAGCATGGGGAGGTCTTGGGAAAAGCTATTTATTTTTGAACATTTAAGTAGATGATGAAATAACTGTCATATAAATGTCAAGAGTCTCAGAACTTTAAAATCTCCTTTGTATTATTTTACTTATTATTATTTAGTGTGTGTTCGTGGGATGTGTGTGTGTGTGTGTGTGTGTGTGTGTGTGTGGTGTGTGTGTGTGTGTGTGAAGGTATGTGCCTGCCATGGTGTTGTGGGAATCCATTCTCTCTTTCTACCATGTGGGTCCATGGGATCAAACTCAGGTTATCAGGCTTGGCAACAGGCAACTTTATCTGCTGAGTCTTCTAGCTGACTGAGGTCCCAGAAATTTAATAATTAAAAACATTAAGACCTGGAGAGATGGCTCAGTGGTTAAGAATACTGAATGTTCTTGAAGAAGACCTGGGTTCAAATCCAAGCACCCACATAGCAGCTAATAACTGTCTGTAACTCCAGTTCCAGGGGATCCCACAGCCTCTTCTGTCCTTCGTGGCTCTGTGGGCATTGTACATCACCCGTGCACATACTTACATGCAGGAAAAACACTCATACACATAAAATAAAAATAATAAGTTAAAAAATTTTAAAAATAAAAACATTAAGTGTATGCCCAATAAAAGACTTGAACTAAATATGTGCTTATTTTAATTTTAATTTAAAATTACAAAAAATATTTAGTGTTCTTTGTAGGCTGAGTTGCCCTATTGGGAGCCAAAATTCTGATGACCGTTCTGAAGTTACTGAGGATCCCTGCCTCTCCTCAGAGCCTTTCTGGCTGTAGGAAAGGATAGCAAAGTGCAGCTCTCTCCAGAGAAGAAATAAGCTGTGTGAGTTTGGAGTGGGTGGGAACTGCAGGCATGGTGTGATTGGCTCACGTGTATCATTAAGAGAAAAGACAGATTTGGTACCATATTCTAATGGCATCACAAGGGCCTTGCAGTAAGTCCCCCAATACCCTTCTTATCCCAGTTACCTTTGATTTTTTTTACTATTTATATTATTTATATTTTAATATTTATATTATATTATTTATATTTAAATTTTTTTATATTTATTACTTTGTGTATACGAATGTATTCCTGCATGTGCGTAAAAGCACCCATTTTGTGCAATGTCTGCAGAGGTGGACCCAGTGTGCTTAACCTATGAGCCACCTCTCCAGCCTCACTCTTTTTGTTTTTTTGTGACAGTCTTCAACAGAGGAACTTGGCAAAGCATCATGAATTCCCAGCAGCACCTCTCTAGAGCCTCATCTCTTGTTCTCTCCCACATTACCTACAGAAAGCAGTATTTCCTTCATGGCCAGCATGGAAGAGTTGAGTTTCAAAGAGGAAATTCTATCATTCCACCCCCTGCCTCCACCTTCCATCCTCCATGATGACCTACTGTTAAAAAGCTACTTCCCTCCACCATAGGAGGATGCTGTCATTCAGTTTGTATTCAAACTCAGAGAAACTTCAAAAGACCCACCGATTTGTAATACCTCCCCATAGGACCTGCTCAGCCCTAAACACTTACATATTGCCAGAAAATAGTGCTTCCAAAATTATAGCAGTTTCTTCTTCAAAAAATGTTCCAGTAGAGATTACTGTGTTTGATGAGCCTATTACTGCATGAATTTATATATGAAGACAATCATGGGGAAGGTGAGCAAGATATTTTAAGGCCATTTATGCATTAAGAATGAGGTAGAAACTTCATTCCATGGTAGGACATGATTCACAACAAATTACTTCTGTAGAGAATCGTATCCCATTCATGGAAAAATAAATGAAGTTAGAATTTACATGATCATACAAAGTCATATTACTGCCATCAAGTTTGTACTTAAGCTTTTGACATTCTCCCCTACATTGACTGAGGGTTTACTTCATTTTCCCACCAGATCGTCCATTCACTCCTCAGCTGCCCTTCCCAGCTAGAATATCTAATAAACTCTTCAAGTAAGAATCTTTCTCTGTGCACCTGTTAAAACACGAAAATGTTTTAATGCCCTTGGAAAGACAGCTGCTCCCACCACAGCTCTCACCTTCATTTAGTGTCAAGATAGGGAAAAGATCCAAGATTGTCATTACCATTGCTACCATCTCCATGACCCATTCCTTTCATCACTACCTTCATCAAACACTGTCTTTGGAGTTCCTTCAAGCAGTCTTTTCTTAGCAGGCACCTCTGAGAACACAAAGCAGACATAATCTTTGATTTTGAGCTCCAGTTTGAGTTCTGGTTGAAATTTATGAACATGAAGATAAGTGATTTAGGGAAAGTCAATAGATGATCCAAAGTAATAGGGATCTGTTTCTAAAATATCCTGTATCAAGGAAAATGCTTGATGAATCAGAAAAAAAAACCATATGGGAAAGGTGCAGAAGAGCCCTATCACAGCATGAACACGATCAAATTGGATACAACCCTTTTTCCATAGCCTCTTCTCCTTTCCTATAAAGGAGAGAAAGACTTTCTGTAAATGATGCCAACTATCTTTCAGTCCAAACAAGGCCAGCTGTGCTCTTAACACAAAGCAGAGTTCCTCCTGTACCATGCATGTGTGGGAAGTATATGTTTAGTTAATTAACAGTCAAATTTGCTTCTTCTAATCTCTCTAATAAAATCTCTTTGCCACCATTATTTCTCATTCTACATTCTAATTTTTACTTTTTCCTATCTAAAATAAAAACAATTCTGAAATATGTCAGAGAAGCAATAGTAATCACTTCTCCATGTTCAGTATTTTTCTTATTATTTGGAAAACAGTCAATTACTTCAATTTACTCTCCCCCTCAATGTTCTCTCCTATGCTGATGGATTTTCAGTTTCCTTTCCCCATGTCACGATGAGTGGATACAAGAATGCTATAGGGCGGGATCTTCAGCCACTGCTCCTCAAGTATGCATCTGCAGCGAGTATTTAAAACAAGCAAAAAATTTAATGGAAAGACACAATTTGCTCTCCGGAAACCTAAAGAACATTAAAGATGCAGTCCTTTCCTGTAGCAGAGATAGCCCAAAAAACAATAGGCCCTTTCCTAGGATATATACCCAAGATTCCACTTACATCATTGGATGAGGGGCAACTATGGATCCCATCCTTCAGGTTTTAAGGACATAAGTAGTAATCCCACTAGCTGAGCTAATAGAGTCCTTATAGAAGTGATGGCACATTTGTTGTATGGTCAGTATGCAAAAACAAGGCCATGTGAGCGGCCCTGTCCTTTGGTAGAATGTAGGAAGAGCTGCGAAAGGGCAGAAAAAATGATTAGCACCATCTGTGTGAACTTACAGAAAACCATTAATATTCAATATTGGGACAAAGGAGTTTATCTCCTTTGGAACCTAGGAGTTTATCTCTTTTCTGCTACAGAGTTATATGTATATGTTTAAGGTCTACTACATGACTGGAAGTAAAGAGCAGCTGGAAGTTCATGGGTAAAAAGGCAGATCAGATCCAATTACTGGAAACATTAAAAGTAGAGCCTGTCGAGAGGGGGGCTGGACAATGACAATTTCACACAGGTGTTTTTCCTTTGACCTTATGGACCACCTTCTCAGATTTATACTATTGGAGGCTCTTACCACCCTGATATCTCTAGGTTTCATTACTGTTATTCAGCCTCTTATTTATTTAAATATTAGTCCCCAAACCATCTGAAGAAAACTAGTATACATTCTTATTTAACTAGCACACTGGATGAACCTATTCACTCTGACTGCTTCCCACAATGCCTCTCTCAAGTTGCATCCCCACCTGAGACTTTACAGGCTCCAGACTTACCATGAAAGCCCCAAACCTACTCTTGCTCCTGTACTCCTGAGCCAGTTGATAACAACACAGGTGCAGTTTCTCAAGGGTGACCTCTGACCTGCCTTCCTTTCTTCCTACATCTGCACTCCCAATCTGGGGTCACATGAAACTGATTTCCTACTATGAAATTTTTTTGTCTAAAGTATTCCTTAGTCATAGCTACTGCTTTGAGACCTTTACAAACCTGTGAGTTATAACTCCTTGTTTAGAAGAAAGGAAATTGAGCTGTTGAGAGGTTAAAGAACTTTCTCATGGTCATGTAGTTCATGATAGGACAGCAGGCATCTTGGCTTGGCATCTATAAAGAGGTCAGAAAAAACAACTATGTGGTGAAAAGTTTTGTTCAAGTCTCCATAGTCTGATGCTGAACTCCATTGCCCAGCTCTTCCCATATTGAGAATCCATAAATAAAGCCTCTTCAGCCCCTTCTTGGTCTAACTATAGCTAGGATCACAAATTAGAGAGTGTGAATGCAGGTAAAGGAGAATGTCCCTATTATAGTTAAGTTACAATGATGAAGTGAAAACAGGATAGCTTGAAACAAATAAAAATTTATTTCCTCCATTTCTAGAAACTGGAAAGATCTAAGCAGATTTGTGCCCAATGAGGACATCCTTTTTGGCTATCAGAATCTCTGATGCAAGGGGTAAGGACTCCTATGAAGGCACTATACATGGGGTCAGAGACCTGATCTCTCAAAGAGCCTACTTCCTAATACCATCATGTGGGGATTAATACTTCAGCATATAAACTGGGATGAATTATTCAAAACAGCAGAAAAGCAAAGGAGGATGGACATCCTTTTACAGGATTCTAGTGATGTGCCGGGCTGATAATTGTTTGGTGTCCGTGTTATGCGTACAGTCTCTCAACCTTCACAGTATTTCAGTGAGATCAATGGTACAAACCCATTTTCCTAATAAGAAATCAAAGCTCAAGAGAAAGTTAAAAACATGTATCAGTGCAGCATAGTTATAATGACAGAATCAGAATTGAAATGAAAAAGTATTTCTAAAGAACATGACTTAGAATAGTGGTGGACAAACTGTGGGCAATTGGCTAAAATCCAGCCTACCATCTGTTTTTTCAGGGTTTTTTTGTTTGTTTTGTATTTTTGTCCTTTTGAGACAGGGTCTCTCTGTAGCCCCAGCTTTCCTGGAACTCACTATGTAGACCAGATTGGCCTTGAACTCACATAGATCTGCCTGCCTCTGCCTCCTAAGTGCTGGGATTAAAGGCGTGCGCCACCACGCTCGGCTACCATATGGTTTTTTAAATAAAGTTTTATTAACACATCAAGCATGATGTATACATAATCACCTGTGCCTGTGTTTATGCTGCTAAACCACAGCTGAATAGTTGCAATAGCAATTTCGTGATTCACGAGGCCTAATATATTTACTACAGAACCATTTAAAAAATATTATTGTGCAGGCTACATAAGGCCATTTTCATCAAGTATATAACGTACTTTGAGCACCCCTCCCCCATGCCCTACTAACTCCCTTTCCTTCCATGCCTCTCCCCTTAGTCCTCTTCCTCTTGATAGTTTCCCTCCTACCTTCTTGTCATCTGCACACACATGATTTTAGTTGCCTATGAAAATCTAGGACCCAGAAATTAGAAAAAAACTTGATATTTCTATTTCTGAGATTAGCATAATTCATTTAATATAATCATCCCCAGTTGCATTCATTTTCCTGCAAATGATGTAGCTTCATTCTTCTTTAAGGCTAAAAATTTCATTGTGTATATAAACCACATTTTCTTTACCAGTTCCTCTGTTGTTGGGCACCTAAGTTGATTCAATAACTTTGCTACTGTAAACAGTGTTACAATAAATGTTGATGTTCAAGTGTCTCTGTGATATGCTGGCTTGGAGTATCGTTGGGTAATACGGTAGTTTTTGAGACACCTCCACACACATTTCTCATAGTGGCTGGACAAGAATACATTCCCACTAGCAGTGTATGAGTTCTCTTTTGTCTTTGTTTTTCTAACACCAGCCTTTATTTTCTTTTTGAAATGTATTTATCATTTTATTTAATTTGTATGAGTGCTTTTCCTGCATTTATGTAGGTGCACCCAGGTTATGAAATGTCCATAGAGGCCAGAAGATGGTGTCAGATCCTCTGGGAGTTACAGGCAGCTGTTAGCTCACGTGTGGATGGTTGGAAACAAGCCTGAGTCCTCTGTAAGAGCAGGCAGTTCTCTTAACCACTGAGCAATTTCTCCGGCTTTCTTATCTGTTTTCTTGATGATTGCCATTCTGACTGGTGTAAAAATAAATGTCAATGTCGTTTCTATTTGCATTTCTCTGATGGCTGGTGGCACTGAGTATTTTGTCCTTTGTTTATTGACCTATAGAGTCTAATTTGTGTCCCAAAATACCCTTCAGTGTAGGTCCATCCACTGGAGCCTGGTTAACCTGCCTACTCAACATTGGCTGTGTTGAGTATTAGAAAGATAGCAGAGAGCACGTGATGATGGACAGGGTGAAGACGCACACTGGCTAACCACAAACCCAGCTACAACGCACCTAAGCCTAACATAAAGCAAGGCCATTGCAAGATATGTCTGCAGTAGTGAAGATTTTTAAAATGAAATATAATAGTTAAAAATAATAAAGATTAACAGTAATAGGAAAGATAAAGGGCAGTAAATGTACATTAGAATTTTTAAGGTCCAGATGGATTTACAATAGAATTTGACCAGAACTGCAAAGAAGAACTACAACCAAAGCTATCTAAATTAATCAAAAATATAGTACCAGAGATCTCTCAAACTTTTCCTACAAAGCCAGTATTACTATAATACCAAAACTAGGTAAAGACACACAAAAAAGAAAAATGCATGTCTATATCCTTAATTAAGATAAGTAAAAATTCTGAATAAAATATTTGCTAAGAACATACAGGCACACATCCAAAAAAATTATCCACCATGATCAAGTTGGCTTTATTTCAGAGACACAGGGATGGTTCAGTATATGTAAGCCAATAAATGTAATAAATTATATAAACAGACTTAAAGACAAAAAACACATGGTCATCTCATTAAATGCAGAAAAGATCTTTGACAAAAGCCAACATACTTCATTATAAAAGTCATAGGAGGAACTGAGCTGGAGGGACCATTCTTCAACATAATTAAGGTTTTTTATGACAAATTCACAGCCAACATCATTTTACATGGAGAAAATTTGAAGTATTCACATTAAAATCATCAAGGAGACAAGGCGGTCTACTAGCCCCACTCCTTTTCAATGTAGTGCTCGAAACCAGAGGTACAACAATAAGACAAGAGGAGGAAATTAAAGAGGCAATAAATTGGAAAAGAAGTCAAATTTTTCCTAATTTCAGATCATATAATATTACACACAAGAGTCCAAAAAATTTCCACCAGAAATCTTGAAATGAAATGATCAGCACTTTCAGCTAAGTGGCAAACTTAAGCTAGGATGCAAATTTCAGCTAGGATGCAAATTTAAGTTACAAATATCACAAGTCTTTTTATTATATCATTAACATGCAGTCAGAGAAAGAGATCATAGAAACACTGTCATTCACAATACCCTCAAGAATCATCTAGGAATAATCATAATAGAAGATATCAAAGATCTCTACAATGAAAATATGAAATCTTTGAAGAAAGAGATTGAAGAAGACTCTAGAAGAAGGAAAGACCTCTGTGTCCGAAAGATTTAGTTGTCAACTTTACATATCCAGGGAGAGGGAGCCTCAATTGGGAAATTTCCTCCATTGGACTGGCCTGTGGCTATGTCTGTTGGGAATTTTCTTGATTGTGGAGTGATGTGGGAGAGTCCAGCCCTCTGTGGGCAGTGCCACTCCTGGGCAGGTGGTCCTGAATTATATAAGAAAGCAGGTTGAGCACAAGTTAGAGGAGCAAGCCAGTAAGGAACACTCCTCCATAGTCTGTGCTCCAAGTTCCTGCCCTGAGTTCTTGCCTTGGCCTCCCTTGATGATGAACTGTGACCCTGGAGAAGTAAGCCAAATAAACCCTTTCCTCCCCAAGCTAGTATTTGTCAGTTTTTGTCATAGCAATTGAAGGCAAACTAGAATAACTGCCCATACTTATGGATTGGTGGAATTAATATTGCGAAAATGACCACCCTACCAAAAGCAATGTACAGATTCAATGCAATCCCAACCAAAAACCCTGTGGTAGTTTCCATAGAAATAGAAAAAAAGTCTTAAAATTGTATGGAACCACTAAAGATCCCAGAAAGTCAAAATAATATTGAGCAAAAAAAAGGCAACACTGGAGGAAATATCATATAAGATTTCAAACTATATTATAGAGCTAGATTAATAAAAACAGTATGGTATAGGCACAGAAGCAGACCTGTAAAGCAATGGAACAAAATAGAAGATGCAAACAGGAATGCATGCAAATTACACCCCCTGATATTTGGCAAAGGTACCAAAATACACACTGAAATAAAGACAGCATCTCCAACAAAAGGTGCCCAGAAACTGGATTTCTATGTGTAGACAAGTGAAATTAGAACCATATCTTTCACCTTGCACAAAAGTCAACTCCAAATGTATCAAAGACCCAAATGTAAAATCTGAAACACCTACAAGATGTAGGTGTAGGAAAAGACATTCTAAATTGAGCCTCATTTGTTTAGGAATTAAGATCAATGAATGACAAATGGGACCTCATTAAACTAAAAAGCTTCTGTGCAGCAAAGAAAATATCCAATTGAGTGAAGAGGAAGCCCACGGTGTGGGAGAGAATTTTGCCAGCTGCACATTTGAACAGGATTGATTTCCAGAGTAAACAAAGCAAAGAATCAGAAAAACATATGATTCAATTAAAAAAATGGATTCCAAATCTGAACAGAGGGCTCTCAGAAGAAGATATAAAACGGCTAAGAAATTCTTTGAAAGTGTGCAACATCCTAATAATTCAGGAAAGGCAAATTGAAACGACATTAAAATTTCATCTTACCCCAGTCAATGGATTCTGATGTAGCCACAGGAGCCAGAAAAATAGAAAAGAACCATTGTGGGTGGGGGTGAAGGATTTTGAGAGGGCAGGATAGTAGGAGACAGCTGTTACCAAGGGAGAAATAGGGAAAATGTGAGGTGCTTTAACTGGGAAAGGAGGAGGAGACTATGCACGGGGAGAGAGAGGAGAAATAAATAATGTTTAGTTTTTTGTCACAAGCTAAAGAGAAATGCATTATTTCGTAAGCCTACTGAAAAATTATGTGTGTGTGTGTGTGTGTGTGTGTGTGTGTGTGTGCTTGTGTATATGCTGAAGCCTATATAACAAAACTCACAGCACCAGGCAATGGAAACCCCAATTTGAAGATCTACAGGCAACCAAAGGATGCTGTGGAAGGGAGAATTCGTTTTCTCTAGGGACTGAGCTCCCTGAGAGGCAATCCTAATTAGGCAGCAATAAACAGAGGTGCACAAGAGCAACACTAAACTGACTTAGTGCAATATATATTTATTTAATATACATATATATATATATATGTAACAGCAATACTCAAAGAAGATAAGGACTTGTGAGGGAGTGTGGGGGAATTTGGGACAAGTTAGATTCTTCCTGTAACAGCAAGCTGTGCTGATAGAGGAGATGGTATTAGTAACTCAAGTTCAACCACATTTGGGACATGTATTGTTCCACTGGAATTTCATGTAGACTATTAGGACTGAGTTTCCCTGAGGTGAGCAATGGAGTCCTCACTTCCCTCCACGATGCTGCCTCTGGTTTGGTAACCAAGGGATGGGGCAGACTGAGGTGGGGAAAGGGGCATTGTGGGAGCCCTCTCTTCAAGTTCCCATTGACCTCTGTGGCATCCTTGTGGGGAAACCTACCTCAGCCTCTCAGCATCACACTTCAGTTCCAGGCTTTTTGCCTGCTGAGGTACCAGGGCCCTTGGTCTCACTGGCAACTCTCAACAGAAGCCTTTGACCATTTCCCTGGTCTGGTGCATGGGGAGACAGGAGTTTAAGTCATTGTCTGGCTATTCCTGCTGACCTCAGCTGAACTCTATGCTTCCCTTCATAGTCCACCCCCTGGCGTTCCTGCCAATCAATCACATATCCTGTCTGTGGTGGTCTTTTCTTATAGTACCAATTTTGTGAGGGGAAGCGCTTCCACATGAGCTCCACTGACCTCTTAGACACTACTAATTGCAGCTGGGCCCTGTGAACAGGTTTTCATTCATTCCACCACCTGGCCTCACCACAGAGACCTCACCTACCTTTATAAGTTTAGTAAGTCTAATCTTCCATCTTTCCCAGACATCTTACATCAACTTTGAGGAGAAAGTTTGCCAACTCCTGATTTAGTGGTTTCAGATACCAAGTAAATGCCTGGCTTTAACCTTTATCTTTTATAATAGATAATGTTTTTGGGCCATTCCTTTCAAATTCAAGATATTAAAATAAGACTTAGGAGTTGAAGGTGATTCAAAAGTGATTGATCCAAAAATTTATCTTAAGCAGCAGCAAAGTCGTTCAGGACTTCAAGTTCACTATACACTATGACATGCTGAGGCTCAGCAACTTTGACCTAGAAACAAACTTAACTGAGCAGCAGAATGTGGGATAGTCCTTTTTATAACATGAGTATCATTATGGGTCTCTGGTTCTGTGGCAACACTGATAAGTCCATGGAGTTCTGGTATCAGTAACAGTCCTATGGAAGGGGCTCTGGATCTGCCATCATCAAGAATTTGATGCGATGTTCCAGGTGATGGCCCCAAACCCAACAGTATTTAGGAAGTATGAATTGGACTCCATGGGCTTGAAAAAAGGACATGAAGTTGAGTGGTTATGGGAGTGGAGCGGGTCTGGGAGGAGATGGGAGAGTCAGGATGAATATGACCAAAATGTGTTGTATGAAATTGTCAAAGAATTAAAATAAATATATATGATATGTATATATATAATATATATGTATTTAAAGAAACTGAAGGGCACTAGTAGACTTCATGATCTACTCACATCTATGCAGTTTCCCATGGAGTTTGGATTAGACTGACATTAACAGGTAGGATTTTTCTTTCTGTGGAATTTTCTAGAATATAGACTGAAAAGTTTTTATTCAGCTAATGAAGCAACAAGAAGACATTAGGATTTACTTCAAGGCACATTTCTGGAAATAAGTAGAAATACTTGCAGGAATTTCTCAAATTTGTAATCCTGTAAGATTGGGACCTGTGCTGCTGAAGTTAGGTGTCCAATGTTAATGCTGTCTTACTTGTACTCAGAGCCAAAGAAACTCAAGAGACTTGGCTCATGCACCAATCAGCTGAAACACTGGAAAGCTTCTTAATGGCCCCCAAGAACTAAGAAGTTACTTATTTTCAAGGGAACTATTTTTCTATATAAGGCAGTTCTGACCACTAGACAAGCATCTTTTCACTCCCACTTACGTAGGAGGTAGAATTTTGTTATATTGACTTCAAAGTGAAGCAACTCTGGTATATGTAAGCTTTTCCTAAACCCATGTTCTTCTTTGCTATGGTACAGCTGTAAATTTCTGGCTAATTCATCCTCAGTTTTAGTACCAACTATTACCTTTAAAAGTTATGACACTTCCGCTTGGATAATTTATTCTGCTTCTCTATTTTTTTCTTTTCTTTTAACTTTTACGAAAACTTTATTGAGAATTTCATACATGAATATAAGGTGTTTTGATCAAATCCATGCCCACTCCCTCCCCTCTAACATTCCCCCCTCTGAAGAGGTAACTCTAAAATCTTTTAAGCATTATAAACAAGCTCCCAAATACTTTTGACCTTTTTGGTCTTTGGAACAGAGTATGTTGTTAACAGGACCAAGGACATTTTGATTTTTACCCAAGAAACTTGCTACTTTTCTTTGGGGTCTTTTTACACTAACTGTCTATTCTTATCACACCATCCTCTATTCTTCCTACCTCCTATTCTTATCACACCATCCTCTATTCTTCTTCTATTCTTAACACACCATCCTCTGAAGGGGTTACCCAAATTGCCAATAGGGAATAGGGACCCAGACCACTCTGGCTTCTTCCATACTTAACAAGGATGCAGGGTGAGGCAATTGGATTACGCCTTCAGTGGGTCTATCTAAAAGACTCCCAAATTGCATAACTCTTGTCTCTAAGGGGAAAAGAAAGCCCTTGAATCATGAATAGGAGATGTGAAGGAGAAGTAAAGGCAAGAGTAATTAGCATTACAAGTTCTAGACCAAGAACTAGAAAAAAGTCAGAACAGGGCAATTTTCAAATGTTCAAACCCTCTATTGGGTTCTTCCTCATTTTTCTTTTGTCTTTCAAGGCTTGACTAGTTGGCTGGGAAGAGTGGCTGGATATACAGGTGATGGCCCAGTGACCCTGCTTGGCACTCCTTTAATGAATGAGCACAACTGTCAACAAGCCCAGTTGTGACTATGTTTAGCTATCAGGCCCAGCCAAAGTCGTGATGATGGTAGTTATTTCATGTAGAAGGGACTGGTGTATAGCATCATCTTATTAAAAGGACCTGGAATTTAAAAGGATTTGGTGCTAGGAGCCACATATGAGGGAGAACATACATTGTTTTTCTGAGACTATGTTACTTCACTTAGTATAACAGTTTCTAGATCCATCCATTTACCTGCAAATTTCATTATTTAATCTTTCTTTGCTGCTGAATAGAACTCCATTGTATAATTATACCACATTTTTGTTAACTACTCATCAATTGAGGGACACTTAAGTGGCTTCCATGTCTTAGCTATTGTGAAAAGAGCAGCAACAAACATGGTTGTATAAGTGTCTCTACAATAGGATGAGATCTTTGGGTATATGCCAAGGAGTGGTATAACCAGGTCGTATGGTAGGTTCACTTTTAGTTTTTTAAGAGTTCTCCACACTGTTTTCCATAGAGCCTTCATGAATTTGCAATCCCACCAGCAGTGCATGAGCATTCCCCTTTCTCCACACCCTTGCCAGCATTTGGTATCATTTATTCTCTTGATTGTAGCCGGTCTGATTGGGGTAAGGTGATACCTTAGGGTGCTTTTAATTTGCATTTCCCTAATTACAATGTTGAACACTTTTTGAGATGTTTCTTAGCCATCTTTATTTCTTCCTTTGAAAACTCTCTGTTTAGTTCTTTAGCCCATCTTTTAATTGGGTCATTTAGTTTCCAATTCTTTGTTTTTTGAGTTTTTATATATTCTGGATGTTAAACCTCTGTCAGATGTGTCACTGGGGAAGATTTTTTTCCCATTCTGTTGGTTTTCTCTTCACTTTTTTGATTGGTTCTTTTGCTGTACAGAAGCTTTTTAGTTTAATGAGGTTCAACTTGTTGGTTGCTGACCTTAATTCCTGAGCAATTTCTGTCTGAGTTAAAAAATCCTTTTCTACACCTATGTCTTGTGAGTTACTGCCAATATTTTCTTCTAATAGTTTCAGGGTTTCCAGTTTCACATTGAAGTCTTTGATCCATTTGAAGTCTTTGATCATCTTTATGCAAGGTGAAAGATAAGGATCTAGTTTCATTCTTCTACAGGTGGTGATCCAGTTTTGCCAGCACCATTTGCTGAACATGCTGTCTTTCCTCCATTGTGTGTTCTTTACATCTTTGTCAAATATCAGGTGGCTGAAATTGCGTGTACTCAGGTTTGGATCTTCAATCATGTTCCATTGACCAATGTGTCTGGTTTTGCACCAGTACCATGCTGTTTTTATGACTATGGCTCTGTAGTATACTTTGAGATCTGGTATAGTAATCCCCCCAGTGTTGCTTTTTGTGCTCAGGGTTGCTTTGACTATCTGGGGTATTTTGTGCCTCCATATGAATTTAAGGATGGATTTTTATAATTTTGTGAAGTATGTCATTTGGATTTTCATTGGGATTACATTGAACCTATATATTGTACAATATTACTTCTTCCAATCCATGAGCATGGGAGGTCCTTCCATCTCCTGGTGTCTTTCTCCATCTCTTTCTTTAATGAATTAAAATTTTCATTGTAGAGATCTTTGGTGTTGTTGGTCAGATTTATTCCAATATATTTTACTTTTTTTGCAGCAATTGTGAATGGGAGCATTTCCCTGTATTCTTTCTCCAAATGCTTGTTATTAATATATAGAAAGGCTACTGATTTTTGTAGATCGATTTTATAACCTGCCCCTACACTGAAAGTGTTTATCAGTTCTAGGAGTTTTCTGGTGGAACTTTTGGGATCTCTTGGGTATAGTATCATATCATTTTCAAAAAGTGATAGTTTGGCCTCTTCTTTTCCAATTAGTACTCCTTTAATTTCCTTTTCCTGTCTTATTGCTCTAGCAAGAGTTTCAAGCAGTATGTTGTAAAGGAATGAATATAGTTGACATCCTTGTCTGGTTCCTGATTTTAATGGGAATGCTTTCAGTTTTTCTCCATTTAGAATGATATTGACTGTGGATTTGTTGTATATAGCTTTAATTATGTTGAGGTATGTTCCCTCCACTCTTATTCCCTCTGGCACTTTGAACATAAATGTATGTTGAATTTTGTCAAAAGCCTTTTCTGCATTTATTGAGATGACAATGTGGTTTTCGTCTTTGAGTCCATTTATATGATTAATGATGTTTATTGACTTGCATATATTGACCATCCATACTTTGAAGTCTATTTTGTCAGATATTAGAATTGCAACCCCTGCTTGTTTCTTAGTGCCATTTGCTTGGAATATTCTTTTCCATCCTTTCACCTTAAGGTAGTGCCTCTCCTTGAAGGTGAGAAGGGTTTCTTGCAGACAGCAAAGAGATGAATTTTGTTTCTTAATCTATTTGCTTAGCCTGTGCCTTTTGACTAGGGAGTTCAGTCCACTGGAATTTAAGGTTACTATGAAAGGTCTGTATTGGTTGCCATCATTTTGATTGCTGTTTGTGTTTTCTGTCTAATTTTGTGTTTCCTGCATTATACCTTTGTTTATTTTCTTTTGTTGCCCCTAGGGTATAGTTATTTCTCTCTCTGCTATCTGTATTGCTTCAAGTATTCTTGGAAGGGCTGGTTTTGTGGGCATGTATTCTTTCAGGCTATTCATGTCATGGAAGATTTTTCTTTCCCCCTCAACTATAATAGAAATTTTTGCTGGGTAAAGTATTCTGGGCTGGCATCTATTGTCATGTAGAACTGGAAATACCTTGGTCCAGGCTGTTCTGGCTTTCATAGTTTGCTTGATAATCATCTGTAATTATGATGGGTTTTACTTTGCATGTGACTTCTTGTTTTTCTTTTGCTGCTTTCAGTATTCTCTCTTTGTTCTGTACATTTAATGTTTTTACTATGATATGTTGTGGGGAGTTTCCTTTGCGATCTTGTCTATTTGGTGTTCTTTGTGCTTCCTGTATTTTATGAGTATGCCTTTCCTTAATTTTGGGAAATTCCATCCTACAATCCTGTTTAAGATCTGGTCAACACCATTAACCTGAAATTCTTCTCCTTCCTCTATTCCTATGATCTGTAGATTTGGTCTTTTCATGGTGTCCCACATCTCTTGCATATTCTATTCCTGTGTTTTTAAATTTTTCCATACTCTTTGATTGAGTGGTCCAATTCTGCAACTTTATCCTCCAGTGTTGATATTCTGTTTTCCATTTCATTCATTGTAGAGATGAGGCTTTCCCCTATTGCTTCAAGGTGGCTTATTGAGTTCTGCACTTCCTTCTTCATTTCTGCTTGAGTTTTCTTCAATGTTTCCATCTTTTTTGAATTCATTCAGAAGTTTATCCCTATCTTCTTTCAGTTCTTTGATTTGCTTTTGATTTGTTTGTTCGTGTGTTCTTTAAATTTGTTGAATTCTTTGATCATGTTTATGATTATTCTTTTAAATTCAGTGTCCTGGGTTATCTCTAGGGGGTTCTCCTTGTAGAACTCTTCTATAGGATTGGTGGGGTTTGGTGGAGACATAGTCTTTTGGCTTTCCATTTTATTATTCTTTTGTTTTGGTTTTGGCATGTAAATTTCTTTTGTTTATGATTCCGATATGAGAATTAAGTTTAAGTATGCTTCTGTTTGTATATTATCTGGGTGCCTAGATCCTTTCTATTGGTTATGTAAAGCTGGTTGGTTAAGGGTTCACATTCAGGTTTATTTTGGAGGGAACTGATGGCTTCAGATCAGCTATTTAGTGGTGCCACAGAAGCCCAATTCAGGTTCCAGTCAGGTACACTCAGGCTCCCTTCACCACATGGAGGCAGGATTCAGGCTCTCTCAGGCAGTCCAGGGCTTGTCAACACTATGCCAGAGGGAGGCCAGAAGGGGACCAGAACCTGGCACTCTCTGCATGTCTGCTGAGCTCCGAACCTCTACCCCATGGATGTCAGAACCCACCTTCACAGGCTGTCTGCTAGGACCCCAGCCTTACCCTATCAAAGCCAGATCTGTCCTGGGGCCTTGGGAGGGGCCCCACAAAATTCCAGGTAAGGTGATGGTTTGGCAACATTAAGGGAAGCTCACTGCCATGAGGAGGCAGGATCCTGGGGCTGTCAGGAAGTCCCCTAGGCTCTCAGGCCCTCTGGCAGTTGGAGGCCAGAGGGAGGCCAGAACCCGGCACTCGGAGCCGCTACCCAGATGGTGGTCCAAACGCACCCTCTCGGGCTATCTGCAAGGATCGCTTCTCTATTTCTTAATCTAAAAATTATCTTAATCTACACATGATGCTAAAATATCTGTGTCCCTGGGCTAGAGACATGGCTGAGTGGCTAAGAGCACTGGCTGCCCTTCTAAAGGACCCAGGTTTGGTTCTTAGAATTCCCCACATGGTGGCTCATGACCTGTACCTCCATTCCAGGGGATCCAACTCCCTCTTCTTGTCTTTGCTGGCATTGCAAAACATGGGTGCATTTATACACATGCAGGCAAAACACTCATGCACATACAAAATTTTTTTAAATATCTGTATCACAGTAAGATCAGGGGTAGAATCATGTGGGATCTTGTCTTCTGGTTACCCACCAATATATTTGGTCCTAATACACCTAAATAGAACAACAGTCTTGTGGGGAAGAAGCTGTGGTTGTCTCCCTGCTCGTTCAGGCAGGTCTTCCTTCTTACACTTTTAATTACACACTGGTAATTAAAATGCCCCTAAGTTATGAATGAGTAAGCAAAAGAGCACCCACCCTCTCACCACCCCAGCATGTCTACATTCTCTCTGTCTTGGTACCTAGGTCGCTTGTCTTTTTTCTAGAATTGTAAAGGTTTACTTGTTTATTAACAAGTGCAGTGGCTCCACAATGGTCTCAAAGATTCCAGTTCTTCTTTTTTCTTTTTTTAAATGTAACTCATGACTTTATTGTCTTCATTACAAAATCTGCTTAGAACTGGATCACTTGGCCCTTCCTCTTCTTGTCTCGTCCCAGTCCAGAATACTTGCACCTCTTAATAGCCAACATTCTCCTAGATCTGCAGTTGGACTCCACACACTCAAGCCTTAACACAATCTTCTTTGTAGTTTTAGCCTTTTTGCGGAAAATAGGCTTAGTATGCCAACCGTAGCTACTCTGTTTTCTGTCAATGCTCCTCTTCCTGGGCATACGGGGAATCCTTGACTTTCCTATACTGTGTCACTTTGTCGGGCTGGTGCTTGCCACTTTTATTGTAGAAAGTTCAGCGGGTTTTAGGACCGTTGGCCATGTTTGTGAAAGTGCTAGTAGCACAGACAGAAAGAGCCTCGGCTCTTAGATTTGAGCTCACCAAAGCTCACCCTCATAGTCCGTCTTCTCGTGCTCATCTGCTAGCTCCGCTGGTCCATAATGGAGTCTGTGGGGTTGCGGATATAATGTAGTAATGATGGGTTAAGTCTTTCCTATATATCACGTATTACATTTGCTCAGAGTATCTATATCCGCACTTGTTCTTCATAAGACTGTTTTCATTTTAAAGAAGCTCCTGAGGTTGGCTTACTTGACAACTTATAATGTATGCAAATTCAGTTCTGATTCTAAAATCCATCTCTTTTCTATTGCAATGCTGCCACTCAGATGCAGCGCTGTCAGAGCTGCCCCTCCCCTCCTCTTTGTCTTTTTCATTCCTACAAAAGAATACTTCTTGAACCTCCTTGTTTCTTTTCCCTGTTTCTTTTCCTTCCAAAGAAACACATTTTTCTAAATCATTTTTAATAGGCACTGGAGGTGAAATGGTGACTCATGGTATCTGCCCTCACAAAGCACATCATCTAGTGCAACAAAGCAAACACACTGGTAATTAAAATGCAACAGGTTTAATGTCATGATAGATCAGTACTATGGGAGAGAAGAAACATCTAAGATACTAGATTTGAGCCAGGATCATGACTCTTAAGAAATGCTATGATTTGAATGTGAAATAACAGTGCTGGTGGCAATGTTTCGGAAGGTTTGGATCCTTTAGGAGATAGGACTTGTCTTGGAGGTAGGTGAATGGTAGTGGCTCTGAGAATTATAGACCTGCTCTCTGGTTCTCTGCTTCCTGCCTGCCACAATGGGAACAAGTAGCCACCTCCAGCTCCCACTGCCACAATCTCCATCATGTGCTCTCCTTACAGTCTTCCCCACCATGATGTACCAAAACTATACTGAAATCAGAAGCCAAAATAAGCCTCTCACTCTTTAAGTTGTCTCTATCAGGTGTTTTGTGACAACATAAAAATAGCTAATGCAATGCAACACTTAAGTAAGGTATGAAGGGTAAGTTCACAGTAATCAGGCATGCTAGATATCCTCTACTTGCCCATTGACTGGTTGTCTTTTGTGGAGTAACACATTACCTGCAACCTCAGCAAGTTAAAACAATAGTTTTCACTATGATCTCCGTTCTGCAACTGGGACAGACTTTGATGAGAAACGCTGATGCCTGTATTCTTAGAGTGCACTGTACATGGTAGTGTTGCCACCAAAGACATGTTGAGTCCTTTTTCATCTTGGCTCACTCACAGGCTGAGAGAAGAGTCATCTAGAAGCTCAACCAAGGCTCAGTCTGGGACTCAATGTCTTTCAAGGAAGGGCTCTGCATTGGCCCTGAAACCTGAGTTCCCAATTGAAGTGTCTGTAGAAACAGTACCAGGTGAAAATTGTATTGCCTTTCACAACTCAGCCTCAAAACTCATATTAGTCTTGCACCTACATCATCCCATTTGCTTGGAAATCATAAAGGCCCACCTTGGAGATGGAACCAGACTCCAGCCTCTTCATGGACATGTGACAATGAGATGGAAGGATATGTGAGACAGGAGATATTGCTGCAGTCATATCTGAAAACTTCAGCTAGCATTCCCCTCAGTATCCACTGTCTGTACATCCTCTGCTTTCTCCTGGAGAAGCTAAGTGACTATACAAACTGAATCAGTAGCAAAACTTCATGTCCTCTGCTTCCTGACATTAGCAATGGATTGAACAGAGAATGATTGAGAATATTCATTCTCTAGTCCTTTAGAAATACATTGATCTCAACTGGTGGAGTCCCTCACCTGAAAACCAACTTATGCAGACTCCTGTCTAGATTTTGATTTCTGAATATTATTCCTCACTAAAAGGAAACATGGATACATTAAGACATGTCTCTTTTATAGTCTGGGGCAAGTAAATATTAATCTGAAATATATTGCTATAAATAAAGAACAAGGTAATAAAAATATTAAAATTAAAAAGAGGCATATGTTACCAGGACACCAGGATATAGTTCTCTTACAGATGTCTCACTTTTGATAAGCAGAACATAAGATAACATTCCTGATCTCAATTCTTATTGAGCAAAGGAAAAGCACCTGGAACAATAAAAAAGTAATATACAGAACAGAGGCATCTGATCAGAAAGTGACAACATGAGTCCATAACTGAAGAAGTCTTTAGAAGAGACAGGACATGAATGAGACCTTGAAGGAAGGAACAGTTTGAAGGACAAGCTAAAGAAAACAGAACATCGTCTTCATAGGGTCTCTCAGCATAGGAATGGGTCAAGAGGTGTGAGTGGCCAGTGTTCACAGCACAGAGGGTATGGAAGCCATGGTGGATTGAATAAGAATGTTCCCCATAGGCTCCATATTTGGACATTTTGTCCACAGTTGGTGGTGCTGTTTTGGGAGGTCTTAGGAGATGTGGTGGTGCTAGAGGAAGCAGGTCACTGGGGCAGGCTTAGAGAGCTCTTAAGCCTTGCCAGATCTCCTGTCACTCTGCTTCCTGTGTCCATTTGAAGATGTGAGAGCTTAGCTTCTGCTCCTCCTCCAGCCATCTCTGCCACTACGGACTCTTCCTGCCATGATGGACTCTTGCTCCTTTGGAACCATGAGCTAAATAAACGCTTCCTTCTGTAAGTTCCCTTGGTCATGGTGTTTCTTTCACAGCAACAGAAAAGTAATTAATGCAGAAACTCAGTGGCAGATAACAATAGGAAAACTCTTTGCCACGTAGGTTAAAAGTACCACAAACTTCAAGTGAAACCAGTACATATCAGCTTGCTCCTAAGAGATTATGAAATGTATGGATTTTTAAAACAAGAATTTGAGAAACTAACTACTTTGCTGAATGTTTTCTTTTCTCCTAAGACTATATCTCTTTTCATGAAGAAAGCATCCAGCTATTGCTGTCTTGAATTTCACTGATAGGACAGCTTCCAGATCTATGATAATGGTCACATATGGCCAATAAAATGCAGCTACTATGGCAGAGAAACTAGATGTTTAATTTGAATTCATTCAATGAAAATAGCCACATGTGGCTACCAGCTACGCTACTGACCTAGATATCATCAGTGTACATTAAAGCTCTCACAGCCCACATACACGGTGTTGACCCATACGCTCACTTCCCTTTTAAGCTCTCACATGTAGCATCAACTCCAGAACTCTGACAATCCTTGATTTGTAAAGACAGCAGAGAATTTCATAAGATGTGGCAGAACCAGAGAGCTTAAGAAATAATTAAGTCAGGGTTTCTCACTTCTGAAATGTAAAGGTTACCCTGAAGGATCATGAGAGTTGAAGCTGCCTTTGAAACTAAGCAAATATTTGGAATTCCAGTGTATTTCCTTCTTTGCTTAAGTTTACCCTCTGCTTGCTGATAAAATGAAGTCTATGGATCAGATCAAAATCTTGTAGCAAACTCACAGTGGTCTCCCATAAAGTCTTCAAGAAGAAGGACATGGAGAGATCAGGGGCTGGGAGTTCTGTTGCTGTGATGGCAGCTCCTCAAAGCCAATGAGACAGAAGAAAAATAAGCTATGCTTCTAAAAATTCAGTTCCCAAAACTTTGGCACATTTGGGGTTTTCCTTGGCTATAAAAATTCTTAAGGCCCTTATGCTCAAGAATGTATATTTGCTATAGTAAAAATAAGTGAGCAGCAGGTGCCGCACCAAACAAGTTCTAAATGATTTAAGCTGCGGTTGGAAAGGCTCCATAACATAATTCACTCCACTTACTGCTCATTTGGAGCTGGGGAGGTTTTTTGTATAGTTGGATGAATTTCACGTCATTTCCATTGGACAGATATAACTTTGTTATCAGCCTTTGCAAGTTGAAATATAACCCATTTAGAATACATGTAATAAACACACAGACACACACACACACAGACACACGCACACACACACACACACACACACACACACACACACTCATCCCTATCAAAGATCAGCATCCGTTGATGCTGTTAAGAATAGGTACTGTGCAATAATTAAAGATTATTTCTAATTCTTTTCCAGAATTCCTGTGGCATTTAATGTCCTGCCTCCATTTTATCACTGTTAGAAAAAAATGCCATAAATAATTGTTTTGGAATGAGCAAGGGAATGTGCATAGAATCCGCTATAATTCATAAAACAATGCTGAGTGTTTGGTACTAAAGGCATAGCAAATTTCTTCTTTTCTTTCTAGATCAAGTCAATCCCAAATATTTTATTCAATTGTTCTCATTAAAACATGTCAGAAAGTCCCATGATATCTTGAAAGTAACCATCATTACACCTGAAATACATGAAATCTTCCAAAAATAAGTCCCAAATGAATAAATAATCATAGCTCAAACTTAGAGTTGTTCTTGAGAATGTGTCTGATTGTTTTGATCAAGTATGCATACCCACATAAATATACTACAACAGGATGGAGTGAGGACAGCAGACTTCTACTAAGAAGAAAGGAAGAAACAGGTCGTTTCCTGCAACTACAGAAAGTTAGATCTCGCTTCATTGTCTCAAAGGCTGCTTGCAGTTCTCGTGAACACAGTACAAGTTCTGTAGGGGCAGAGACCCAACAGGCTCTGTTAATGAGTACCTATGTGAGCTTGCAAGGAGCAAGTGAGTCAAGGGCTGGAGACCACAGGAGCCTTGTGGAGATAAGAAACAGGGTGCTTCTGTTTCATTATTCCATAATCCCACTGCTGGCAGGAGTGCAAACTAGTGCAGCCATCAGGGAAAACAATTTGGAGGTTCCTCCAAAAATTGTGAATAGAGCTACCATATAACGCATCCATTTCTCTCCTGGGCGTATACCCAGAGAACTCCATACCGCATGGTAGAGATATGTGAACCTCTGTTTACTGCTACTTTATTCACCCTAGCAAGGAAATGAAACCAACCTTGTCCATCAACAAATGTGAGGAGAATATGAAGATCCTAGTATATACATCAAATGGGACATTTTTCATCTCTACAGAAAAATGAAATCACAAAATTCACATAGAAGTGGCTGGACCTAGGATGTATACTATTAAGTGAGGTCACTCAATTTCAGAAAGCAAAAGACTGCATGTGCTCCCTCATAAGTGGATCCCAGCCTACAATGTACAAATGTACATAGGTAAACAAATGTATGTGTGGGTATACTATACTTTTAGGAAAGGAGAATATGAAATGGTAATTTTAAAAGAGCACACACGCACAGTACACTTCGTGTAAGTTCTTCGAATCCTACCTCAAGATATATCCTTACTGCAAAATAAGTCCTTATGTGGATAGTGTCCACATTTGATTCCAAAAAAGACTGCTACTTTACTGTGAAATCTGAATTTTTAAATCATTTCTTTTCTTTTCATTCTCTGAATACTTCTGTTTGCTATAGTTTTCTTATAAACACCTATAAACTTAAAAAAATTTAACTAACATGAAAAAGATAATTTCAAAGAGTTAAAAGAAAGATAATTGCTAACTCATCCTAACATCCTAAGAAACAATACCTATAAGACTTGAAAACACTATATAAGTTCAATATAAGTATATTTTGTGACTCGTTTCTTTATTTTTGGAGTTTAGATAATTTTTAAATTATTTGTAAAAGATTCCTAATCTCTTAGAAGATGCTTCAAGTTTAATTATCCTGGAAATGTGAGACTCCAAATGGTCAATAAATATTTTTTTTGTCATTCATCAAGTCAGTATTTAGTGCAACAACAATATGCTGGGTGCCATAGTAGTTGCTGCATGAGCTTAAAGTCTCTTAAGGTAATTTGTTCTCGTTAGTAAATTATAACATGTTGGGAATCTAGTGCATTGATACAGAAACAACAGCCAAAGGGGGCATGTGCAGAGCCCTGTGAATGAAGCTGACATTGTCTAGAGTAGTGTTGTCTGGACCTTTCCTCCACCTGGCAAGCTGGACTGGCTAGCAGTGGACAGATGCCTTCTTCTCCAGCTGGGATTAAACCGCTTGCTTCAGTCACCAAAACTAATTTGACTATAGACCCTCAGTAGGAGGGGAGAGGCAGAGGGAGTCAGTCAACCTTCCCACCCAATCATTCGGCCTTAGCTGCATTGGGACCGGGGGGCGGGGTACTAAGGACACATAGGCCAAGAATGCCATGAGGCATGCCTCTCACCATTTTGTGCAGCTGTTGGGAGGTCACGGAATCCTTGTTTGGGTGTGGACTTTCTGGTATAGCCTTAAATGGGGGGTGGCATTCTTCTGTAAGGAACCCCCCACCCTCTGCTCTGTTATTAAACCCAATAAATTCATTAGAATTGTCCAAACTGAAGTTTTGGAGAATTCATGCCTTGGTTTGCCCTATGGATGGTGGGAAGAGGGGCCTGGAGGCCACGTATACCTCCCAGAAGTAAAATTTAACTACAAGTAGAAAATAAGAACAGTTGAATTTATATAATTTAAAGAGAGACTAACAAAAGAACCACGGTCATGGGTCAGGGCAAGGTGTCTGGAAACCACAAGGAGAGTTTAGAACAGCAGAGAGAGCAGCCATGGGGTAGCAAGGCCAAGAGGAGAGAGCATTTCTCAGAGGGAAGCAAGTAGGAGCAGTGTGGGTAGCAGCCTCCGACAGCCATTGGGATTTGAAGGAAGGATTCAGTCAGAGGAAGGGTAAATGAACCTATTAATGTAATCCATACATGTCCCTCTGCCAGGACAGAGTGAGTGGAAAGAGCATCTGAAAGTACAAACAAGGTCACGGGAACCAGAGCCCAGAAGGATAGTTTCTTACCTCATTGACAGGGATGTGCTTGGAAGGATACAAGGCATTTTGATACTGCCTTGTCAGTGAAATTCACCCCACCTGGGCCATCTCAGGCATTTGACTCTGAAACGTGTTAGAAGAGCTCCTTGGAGACTCCTCTACAAATCCAGAGAGCATTATAAAGGTAAGACTAGATAAGTTTGTGGTATGGATAACAGTGAACCACCAGTGAGGAATTTTGAGCTATTCCCAGGCTTTTTCTCCACTGGAAAAAACATAGGTAATGTGTGTCAAATTATCTCCCTTTTATCCCTGTTTATTTATGGTCACAAAAAGCTCTGCCAAAACACCCCATAGGAGGAACAAGAGATATAAGTTACAATGTAAAATTTTATACATCATCCAATTGAACTATCTTCACACTGGTTAACATAGTTAGCAGAGGATAGTTTTCATGACTGTTAATTCTAAAGCTTTACCTCTAGGTTTTCCTAATGAGAAGTGATATTCACTGCTTCCACTGGACCCAAGTGTACAGTTGAATTTTCAAAATTTAAAATACATTTAGCCCGTATGAATATTTAGTTGCTTTCCAATTCAATGCAATAAGTTTCTTTGGAATTCCAATGAGTTTTTCATTCTTCCCATAAATTCCAAGTGATTTTCTTGGTCATGATTTTCTCAGCATTCTGCATGGATGAGAATGCAGATAAAATGTCAAGTCAGTCCTGGCATCTATGAGTTGTTGAGTGTTTTATTTATACTAGCATAATTAGAATTGATGGTTCTACGGGTTAAAAAAACCTCAAGCTCGTGCAGGATGTCTTCAATGTCTCCTCTATTCACACATGTTCTCAATAAGGAACTCAACAACAGAGTATTATTTTTTGTGATCTTCAAGGCCTGCCTTAGGGTCTGTTCTTTTTCCTAATATTGCAAGATGGTAGCAAATAATACATAATACTGTAGTTGGATTTCAAAGTTTGACATGATCTCCTCATCTGTCTTTCCTGTGATGAAAATCCATACTGCATCTATTGTTTTCAGAAAGACCACTTCATAGTCACATGTATGTATTTTGAAGACTCAACTCTATATTTTCTCTTTTTTATCATAAACAACAAAAAAACTTTTTATAGAATCTGGTTCCTTAAAAAATAAATACAAACCTCCTAAATATGCTATTTACATTCCACAGTATTTATTGGGTGCTGTCTTTGCAGCAGGCATTATAATAAATGGAGCAGGCATTTTGATACTGCCACCCAGAGCTGCTTGATTTTCTCAAATAGTCTGGCTTTTCCAAACTCTGCTTTACCCAAGTTTCAGCCTAGACATCACTTCCAATCAGCTCTTCTTTCTTCCTCAGATTTCCACTGTTCCTTCAGAACTACCCAGTACAGACCCTACTGTGAAAATCCTCCCTGTCTCCAGCTGGCTAAGTTCATGTCTTTCTCTGAGCCTGCTTTGTGCCTTCTTCCCAAAGATCAGGGCTTTTTCTGTGAGATAAAAGTTGGGATTGTTTTCATCCTCCAAGGCATCTAGCACAGAGTAAATGCTCCAAGATGTGCTGAGTGAATGCATAAATGAAGGAACTGAAGGAAGCAGAGAACAAAGTTTTCAGCTGAAACCCTGAGGCAAAATCTCATCCAAAATAACAAAGTACTTAACAGGAATTGAAAGCCATTATTGAGGCCATTAGTTATTTGGAAACTTCTTGGTACTGGGTAGCAGGCAGATAGGGTAGAATTGCTGAGGTTTACAAACCCACATCCTTGTCCCACAGTGTCTTGCTTCCAGTTCAGCATAAAAGAATGGCCAAGATGACTAGGAAGCATGTGTAACATAGCACACTCTTAAAAACCGGGAGACATATCACAGGAACTCAGAGTCCTGACAGCTTATATGTGCCCTGAGTATCCAAAGTAGGTCACTGTCTCTCCAACCAAGCCATAAGCTGCTTGTGATATGCCTTGACCTCTCTTTTCTCCCTTTCTCAGCCCCTTGTCTTGCATAGTACTAGATACCAGCAAATGCTGAACAGCATTCTTAAGAAGCAACATATTTCTAGAAAAAAAGGATGATAATACTACATTATTAAGGAGTACCACTGCAGTAACAATATCCCCCAAACAGTGATGTACAGCTGTGTTCTGTCTGTCAGTTCAGTAGCAACCCAAATAAGGTTAATTCCTCAGCACAGAGCTTCCCTCCATGTGATGGTTCAGAGGCCTCAATCCACTTTGTGGCACAATATATAGCACTGTTATACAGTTGAGCAGGGGAGGGCATATCTGTTGCTTAAAAACCTGGGCACAGAATGGTGCACATGATTTCCATTTCTGCTCCATGGATAAGAACTAGTCATATGCCCTGGCCCCCAGTTAAGCTGTTGGGAGATACATTCTGGGCAGCTGCTTCTTCGTAACACTGGTTCATGACAACTACCAAACGTGGGTATTCAGGACATGTTCCTTGACATGGGGAATCATTACTTAGAAAATGTTAATAAAGACGTATATTTCGATAAAATTAATCCCATTTTCTCAACAATGAAGTCTATGAATAAAATAAAATATAGCTTTTCGACATAACTTATTTCTTCTACTAGGATTCCTGTAGTCAGTATCAATTTGGCATTGCAGAAAACTTTCTCTCCTTGAGAATATTCTAGATGATGTATAGCATTTCTTACGCTTTTCTGTAAAAACACTGTTGTATTCATGCTGAAAATTTCTCTATCAATCCATAGTGTGGATTCCAACATAATATGCAACTTCCTTCATAAAGGTACACAATGCATATTAAAAAAAGCCAGATACCCCTCAAACTTACTTGATTGCAGAAAACTTTCTCTCCTTGAGAATATTCTAGATGATGTATAGCATTTCTTACGCTTTTCTGTAAAAACACTGTTGTATTCATGCTGAAAATTTCTCTTACAATCCATAGTGTGGATTCCAACATAATATGCAACTTCCTTCATAAAGGTACACAATGCATATTAAAAAAAGCCAGATACCCCTCAAACTTACTTGATCATGAACATCATCAGTCCCAGAATACTATAGATGACCAAAAATAATAAAAATAAGAATTAGTATTTTTTATGGAACAGACATCATGCTAACTACTTAATGATAATATACATTATATAGTAAGTTCATTTCTCTACAAAGGAGAAAAGAATTAGCCTTGAAGTTAAATATTAAATTTCTACCTTAAAATGTTATCTGTTAGGATCACTAAGAAGCAATCAAGAGATCATGAACTTCAGACCTGTCAGAGATATCACAATAAAAACAAAGCAGCGGGGCTGGAGAGATGGCTCAGCAATTAAGAGTACTGACTTCTCTTGCAGAGGACCTGGATTCAGTTCCCAGCACCCACGTGGCAGCTGTGAACCATCCTTAACTCCAGTTTCAGGGGAATCAGAAGCCTTCTTCTGACCTCCATGGCATTGCATGACACGGGTGCACTCACATACATGCAGGCAATACATTCATACACACAAAATAAAAATAATAAATACAATATTTTTTAAAAAACAATGCAGCAATATCAGTATCCCAAACCCAGTGCCAGATTGGTGGTGGGTGATATTCCAGAACTCTGTGAGGCCAGTCTTACAAAACTCTTCAGAAAATACACTGTTCACTTTCTAGCTGGGTTAAACTGACATGAATGCTCAGTAACGAGAATGAGAATGGGAGAGAGAGTCCATGGCCCTGAGCACAGAATTTCCCATAGAAGGTTTCTTGTTTTGTTTTGTTTTTTTCCCTTCTGGGACCAATAAATTCCCCTTCCAAAGAAGTGTTAGAACTATGTGGGGACAATGTTTACCTCCAGTCTTACTATGTAGAGGTCACACCTCATCAAGTTTTATTAGCCTTCTATTAAAATGCTTCGCTGTTCACTTGGGGAACCCAGAGAGTGGACATTCTCTTCCCATTTACCACCACTGTATGCTGAAAAACGTATGAATTTCTTACAATGATGATTACATCATTTCCATCTTTGCATTCATCTTGTCAAAAAAAAAAAACAAGTAAAAGGTACGAAATCTCTATTTGATCAAGAATTAATTAGTAACAAGTTTAATTAGATTACCAATTATATTTGATTTTATGAACAATTATTATTGCCCTATTTCTACTCCTGCTATCATTTGCCAGATATTAATTCTTTATTGCCTCACTCCCCCTTAGAGTGGAAACTTACCATAATATTTTGTCAGTAGGAAAGCTGAGGGCTACATAGAGATGTGCACTAAGTCATGTTTACCACTTTGTCTATAGCTTGGTGCTCCAGTTGCGTGGAGTCCAAGATCCATAGTCTGACACGCCAGGACTAGGTGGGGACAACAGCCTGCTCACTAAAATTCACTTTTTTCATCCCAAAGCCTCTCTAAAAGGTGTCTTCCTACCTAAATCTGTCATCTAAATACACACACACACACACACACACACACACACACACACACAACACATAAGTTATTTACTTCCTTGCAAGAATAAACATGACTTTTAAATTGGGAGATAGTATCTCAGATATTAACTGTCAAGACAAAAACTTCAATTATTAATCACTTTCACAGAGGAAAGTTCATGGTTCAGTAGAGCAAATATGTCCATATTACTTTGAGAAATTACAATATTTTTCAAAAACTAATTCTTAACCAAGATATTGCACATAGTAGAGACAGGACAGATTCATTATGAGTCCAATGAAACTTATGGTTGTAAGTCTCTGAATTTTCTTGCGTTTTTGTATTAATAATACTCAAATTTTTCCTGAAGAAGCTCCTCCAATTGTACGTTCCAGAGCACAAAAGTCAGTTGAATCCACTACTGTTCCGTGGCTAAGAATGTGGGCCTATGGTCAGTCCACCTTGGATACAAATCTGTCTCCATGACTTACATGTGTTATTTAACCTCTCTGTACCTCCATTTTCTCTTTTGACGATGGCTGTTATGGCAGAACATAGGTCTGGGATTATTGTGCACTTTAAATAATTTGTTACAACAGAGAAACCAGCACAAAGCAAGAGTTGATCAATGACAAAAACTGCTATGAGGTTATTCATTATTTTAATAGGACATGTGAGTACTGAAAGTGTATATATTGTGCAAAACTAATGAGTTGTGGTGCTTTTGTACAATTGCTGCTTTGCCTGGGGAGTACATTGTTATTCCTAACCAGTCACCATTTAAAACTATTTTCTCTCAGACCTCATTTGGAAGCATTCTGACCCAAACTTCTGGGCATATACTTATTATTGATAAATTTATTCATATTGATTAACTTGAATCTAATTTCTGGCCCTTAAACAAGAGTTACTCTAAGGTTCCCAGCTTCCCCAATAAATAGCTCCTTGGTCTGTTTTCCTCACCATCTTGCTCCTCTAAATTAAAAATTCTACCCTTTTTTTCAAAAGTACATATTAGCCATATTCTATTTTGGATTATTTTATTGTTTGACAACAAGAAGGTAACACAGAAACAAAGAAAACATAAGATGTGGCACTGGCAGCTCTGAGTTTTCAATTTCAAGCATCATTTAGGCATGGCTGCCTTGTGCTCTCATTCAAAAGGCCATTGGTCATGCATTTGATCCAGGGTTCTTATTTCTTCCTAAATCTTTAATCAATTTTATTCGTTATCTTAAAGAAGGAGTAGACAGCACATTAATGAGAATTCCAGTTGGCATTCTTTCAGGAGTTGAGAACAAACAAATAAGGCAGACTCTCTGATGATGATATATTGAGATCTCCTTTAAGAGAAAAATATATGATATTTCCCTAGGAACCAATAATCTAAGAAACCAATGACTAGATGAACTGAAATAAACGTGGTCATAAAATCAAGATGCACAGACTAAGAAAATGAGAGCACATTTGTCACCACCAATAAAGAAGTCACAAACTATGTGATGCTCCAAAGAGTTTAATAGTATATAATATTACACTATGAATCAAATGCCTGGGTAAAGTCACTAGTAATGCCAAGAACTGGTTGTCACAGGGTGTGAAGTTGTAGAAGTGACACTGACAACCATCAGAGTGCTGCTAATGTTGATGTCTTAGCTTTTCAGAGCATTTTACAATAAAAAATCCATTTCATGCACATGGCTTCATTTAAACCACAGAAGGACTTAGGTGAGCAAGAGAGGAATTATAATTCCCAGTTTAGTAGAGAAAATTGACGTGAACATAGGAAAACAATGTGTACAGAGATGTTTCATTCATGAAGACAAGATCAGCATATGACTTCAGAAGTTGTCAACTCCTTAAAAGCATGATAGTTCAGGTCTCTCTAGAACATATTGGGAAACTGAGGCTTGGAGAAGGAAAGAGAGTTTCCCTCAAGACTACGGTACTCAGCGGCAAAGCAAGATCTTGACTTTAAAGACTAGCTATCCATCTTTTCCATCGTCTCACTTTATAGCCTTGAGAAGGAAGGATGATTAAATAAGTTTAAGTAGGTTATAAAATGTCCAGAATTAGCTTTACTATCCAATGAAAAGGAATGATTTTCACTCAGATATTTACAATTGTAGTGACACTTCCGATGGAATAAATGAGTGTGGTTTTGAAGCACTCTAAATTAGAAAGATATAGATTGTATAGGAAAAGGGAAAAATGGCTCAAGCAATGTAAGCATTGATTTGGTAACAGTCTAGAAGATTAAAAGTGCTAAATATGCATGACTTATCTAGTGACTGAAGGAAGACAGGAAGCCCATAAATATTTGATGAATAAAAATGCTATATAGGATACAAAAATATTTTCAAAACAAAAAAGAAAAAAAGCTAATACTGTTAGAATTAATGGGACCCAACAAAGATAAGGAAAATTAAAAGTTGAACATAAGGAAATAATAAAAATTATTTATCATTTTCCAGATTCATCTTCTAAAGTCAGAGGCAGAAGCTATGATATGGGACATTTAAAATCTTATTTGACCCAAATCCATGAGACAATGACACAGGATGCCATGCTCCACAAACTCTTAAAAATCTTTACCATCTCTCATGTTCATAAACTGGACCCACATTCATATAAAAGTGGGATGAGGGAAATGTGTGTAGTAAGAGCAGTGGGCTCTTGGAGTATTGTCCCTCTCTGTTCCATGCAAGTTACTAGCACCCAACCAAATGAGAAGAAATTGTAACTGATTTTATAAAACTGCCTCCCGAATAAATGAAATGATCAACCATAACAGTCCCATGGGAGAATGGATGTATATGGCTTGCATTCACCTACCTCCTTGTTTCCACATGAAGTATCTGGCAGTGCTAGTTCTTATACTCACAAGTAGTATATATGAAGTCTATTGGCAGTGAGGCATGGTGGCACACACCTATAATCTCAGCACTCAGAAGTCTGAGGCAGGAGGATTGCAAGTCTGAAGCCATTCTGGGTTACTGTATATGAGACCCTAAAAATACTTATTAAAAAGGGCCCTTTGATAAGGTAAGGGTGTCAATTATTTTTTTTAATTTTGTATATGTCACCAAGACTTTTAGCCTGAGTTCCCAATTTAGACCTTTGCCAGTATCTGAGGTGCCTGTCTGGCTGGGTCTTCCTTAGTTTTCAGTGCTTATTCTTTCTGTGTCCTGTTCCCTGAGGTCAGGTACTGCCCTGATCTACATTCTAATACTTAATGTGTAGCTTAATGTTAGCATGTAGCTAACATGCTGAGTGTGGTAATTAAAATAACCAATCTAAGAATTGCCAATATACTTGTTAAAGGAAAAAAAAAATGTTGACTGAAGTTGCTGCGTGTACTGACCTTCCAAGGCTCATATTTGCCTTGCCCAAACTAGAATGCTGACTGCCTCCTAACTCCAAGGACAGTGACTGTCTTGTTCACAAGCTGCACCTAAGAAGCATCCACCATAGAGTGTTTAATAAGCATTTAATGAGGAAGTGAACCCCATTTATTGAACGCCATTAATTTGTCCATTCAAAATAGGGATAAATATTAAAGGAATCCCAGAATGCTTCTAGGTTGAGTTTCAAACATCCTGCAATTTAAAACTTGAGATCTTGGGGGATATGTTTGCAGCTCCATGTCCTCAACACTGAAGAGATCCTGGTTGGACTTGAACCTGCAGCCTTGACAACATACCTATGTGTAAATACCATCACTTCCCAGAAACTCCAATAGGCAACCCAACACGCAGTAATAGAATTATTAGGTTCTGATACTAGTCTTCATAAATTGTTCTTGACAGTATAATTTGAGTGTGACCACTTCCAACATTATCTGTGATTTACCATCTATCTAGGATGCCACTATATCTCTCATCACAGGCTATCTCACACACATACAGAGAGAAAGAGAGAGAGGGAGGGAGGGAGGGAGAGAGAGAGAGAGAGAGAGAGAGAGAGAGAGAGAGAATCTTTTTTCTTTCCAAGTCTTTTTTTCTCTTTCTCTTCTGGAGGCCAAATTGTTCTTGCAAAAACAAAATTATTGCTTAGGTTTTCTGTGAGAATTCTCTTTGCCATCACATATAAAGTCTTTCATTTAAAATGTGTGGCATGGAAAAACCACTGAAACTCATTAGAGCTGTAGTCCGAAGCTGGCGCACGAGGATAATGAAAAACAATTCCTCAGTCCCCACGCACTGCTGGCTGTGTTTGTTATAAATGAGTTGTGGAGATTTGGAGTGAATGATCCACATCATATTGAACTGTCCTTTTTTTATCACTGACAACTGAAGGTGACTGAGAAGCGGGGCAGTATCAGACTGTATCTAATTGGAAACCTTCTATCATTAATGTCCAATGTTGACTTGTATTACTTAATGAAATTAGAATCACAGTGGAATAGATTTTATTATACCAAACGAGCTGGTTGAACTCTCTTCCGTTTCGGTGTTTTTCTAACCTCCTACTAACTCTGTGGCAGAAGGAGTGCAACAGTGCAGGAATTTAAAGTAAGGCAAGTCTATGCACAAAGCAAAAGCAGTAAAATAGTAAAGGAAATTGAAACCATATGGACTTTTATGCCACGTATGTTAGAGCATTTCCTGGGTACTGTCGTGGAACCAGAGGACCAGAGGGACTTATAAGGTCACATTGGCTAGGTGTCTCCAGCAGCACTGTTCTTAACCAGGCCTGCCTCCTGGAATCTGTCTTCCCCTCCCCTTTCCTTTTTCTTTTCTCTTCTCCTTCATTCCTTCCTCCCCCACCTCCTTACCTTCTTTCTCTCTTTCCCTCACTCTCCTTTTGTTCTGTAAGTTGAGAATGAAGTAATGTTAATATAACTATCCACATTCTAAACAGTTACTTGGATATTTTGTAAAGATAAAAATGCCTTCAAAAACTCTAACAAAAACTGGGACGTTCAGAAATTTTCCTCACAGACCAGTAAACACAGATTTGGAATTTTTTATTTAACCCTATCTCAAAGTCTTAAAAATGCATTTAAAAATATATTTCTTTTCTCTTTCTCTTTCAGAAGTGGTAAGGATTAAAACAGTAGACCTAGAGCAAAATCCCCAGTTTATCATTCAAATAGTTTTCTTTTGAAAACATTGTCTTAGTTAAAGACGCAAACTGGTAATGAAAATTGCTGTGTATATTGGCTCAGAGAAATATGCATCATGTTTAGTCTTAGAAGATAAAGTAATGCTTGATTGATGTATTTTGAGTTCTCATGAATATCTAGATCTTTCCACTCTGACTCTATTGACCCTGAAATGAAATGATCCATCAGAGTCTGAGAGAGAGCCTGCTCCTCACAAACCTGTGATAGAGGTAACTTTATCCCCAGGCTTTCTTCCTGTGTCCTCATTCTACCCTCCTTCTACCGGCCTGTACCATCTTATTATGGCAGTAGACAACTAGCTTTCATTTTCAGTGTTTCCCTAGGCCTATCTCAAATCACATTTACGTGTTTATCTTGCTAATAATTCAAGCTTCTAATCGAATTCTACAAAGAATATAAATGGCAGAATCATATTTAATAAAGTGCCATCATAGGGTCATTTGGAAGGATGTAGAACCACTAATTCTTATTCTCAGCTATGATATTGTGTCCTCAGGCAGCAATGTGGACTCAGTGTTATTGATTATATTTCATCCATCACCCCCTAGATTTCAGCAAATCATTATTTTTTCAGATCAGGAAATGGAAACCTAGAGAACTGAACTGACAGCTTGCTCAGTTAGAATCAACAAGGGACTTTGTCTCAGACCTCAAGGGCTTCACTCAAGATTACCAAGAGGCCTTATTTCAAACACAGAATTAGCTAAATTAGGAAAAAATGGTAGAAAGGTCAATTTCAGGCTAACACAATGTCTACACTATCATTTCTGGAATCTAGACTGTCTAGTGGTATTGGTACTTGAGAACACACACACACGTGCACACACACACACACACACACACACACACACACACACACACACATATATATATATATATAATATCCAAAGAAAACTAATCAAGAACAATGTGTAAACTGCCCTATACTATGAAAAGATATTGACATATCTTGCTGATACTATATTTTTTTCACTGCTATAACTGCCACTGGCAAATCTGCCAGAGATGTCTACAGAAACAAAATTAAATAGGGTAAGAAAGTTGTTGTGGATAGTTTTTAAAAAAAATTGTGCTGAACTTAACACATAAGTAAAGCAAACAGGATCCCACTGCAAACACAAAAACTGCTTTAATATAAAGGAATTTGTAGACTGTAGATATAGCAGGGGCCTCAGGAGATGGTCATTTTCCAGACTACTTGTGCATGGTACTGTGTTGATACCAAACACATGGCTAGAAAGAAAACTATTCAGTCAATCAAGCAGATGTTTCGTCTATCCCTGCCAAACATTTGAGCAACGGATGGGATCATTTCCTCTTCATTAGGGAGCTTGGCCACAGTGACCTAAAGGTGCAATCACAGCGTGAGAACACAGCGTGAAGATGACGAATATCTTGATCCTCCAGGATCCCAAGAGAGGAACATTTTTCTGGCCTGTGTGAGTCAAATCAACATCATTTAAGTTTAAGATTTTTTGACTGTTCCGAGACAATTTGATGCCAGCACATTTTTTAATCCTTACTTCATGAAGAGCAGAGACTCTGAACTGAAAAGGAACACCTCACTGACAGTCAAGAATAGAAGGCCACTGGCTCAAAGCTGCACTGATTTCCTCCTAAACTGCCAGAAAGTGAACTTCATCTGGTCCTTCAAGGGCTATGGGGGGAAAAGTGCTGACATTTTGTTGGCTCTGGCTTGGGGATTTATAAGGAGGATAGAAATGGCTACATTATGAAGTATAATCCATCTGATAAAAGGAAATATTTCATGGACACTCTAACTGCAAAAATTGGAATAGGAAAGAACGTTAAGGAAAATAGCAGAATACTTAGTAAGAATGTGTTTTTGGATTCCCTTATAGTACACCAGCATTCCCCAGAGTTGGAGAGGAAAATCAACATTTACCAACATTTTCCTCAAGTCTAATCAAAAGCAAGGGTTAGAATGGAATAAAGATCTGGAGGCAAGCAAAAATAAGGGAAATAAAGGACTTTGTCTTATAGATTGAGTAAGGGGTAGGTATGATATTTGTAATGTGTCATTATCTGGGATATTTTCTAAGAGTAGATGAGGTTTCTAGAAGAAGGCCACTGGCAGGCAGTCAGCCACCATCATCCCTAACTCGGGGCCCTGTGCTGTCTAATCTGGGTATCTTCAGAAAGACCTGCAACTTTGCTGATAGCCTCCTAGGAAACTGTCTTTCTGAAGAGCAGAGTGTTCCATGCCTGTCTTCCTTGTTTGCAATAATAATGGCAGTACCTTGCAGGCACACATAGCTCTAAGTTTCAAATCGCCTTTATACAGTGATTTCTTTTGATCCTTTTTCTTTACTAGGTACAGTATGAAGGAAATGGAAAGACACAAATGTCATGAAACATTTGCTCTATGCCTAATGTTTTTCAAATGTGTTTTTCATATGGTGTCTTATTCCACACATTCAAATGTGTGAGGACAAGAACGGGCCTGGAGAGATTAAGTAACTTGTTGAGGCATCTACATTTGAAATCTTCAAAGAGATGATCTATACTCATCTTAGAGAGTTGCTGAAGTATCTATGTAAAGATAACCAGTTTGGCAGTGTATTCATTTAGTCAGTCTTTGAAAATCAGTAGAACCATTGCACCCTTAGGAAGATGTTCTGAACTAAGTTATAAAGGAACCATAAGGAATTATCCTTGCTTTCAAGAAATCTGATTTCATTAAGTAAACTAATGAGTACTCAATATACAACAGCGTAGATATATTTAAGTTAATGCTTGAATTTTACAAGTTGATATAAGAAACTGCTCTACACAGTATAAGATAAACTATGTTAATTTTTTGTGAAGATAATAATCATACTAGAAATCTGCTGCTAAGATTTAACAGAAAAGGAATGGGGGCTTGAAGACGAGTAAACTAAGGTTTGTAAGCTCTGGCCTACCAAGGAGTCTCTATAAGGGTGAAAGGATGAAATTGGAGGTAGTTAATAACAGGTCACCATTGTGTAAAAGACTTTTCCTGGGGAAACAGTCTCTCTCTGATCTCTTTTTCTCTCTCTCTCTCTCTCTCTCTCTCTCTCTCTCTCTCTCTCTCTCTCTCTCTCTCTCTCCTCACCCCAGAAAGGGAACCCATAAAATATCAAAGTAACAACTGTACCAAAATCCGACTTGCTGAACCCATGAGTTTTCATGTGGGTCATTAACAGGATTATAGGTGAAGGGTTATTTACAATAGCAATGCAGCCCCATCAGTGACAAGCCCATATCCACGCTGATGACAACTCATGGAACCTGCAAAGCTCAAGCTCCACACAATTGCAGGCAGCTCAACACATCCAAAGTGCTCTCTCACATCTGGACTGGTCAGTTTTCTCCCCCAGCCTTTACTCCTTTTAAAAGGCTGGAGAGGGCCCTTACAGAATGTCCAAGTTTCTGCTTTCCCAGACACCTGATGTTTTGTTTTCCTCTGAGGTTTGTTGAGTCACCCCCACCCACCCCAGGGAATGTTTCAATATGGAGGAACTGCTGCACAGCAGTCATACTATGGATCCTATAATCATTCACAACAATCCTGTGAGGGTGGCATTATTACCGTTATTTAACACATGAGGAAACTGAGGTAAAGCTATAATTCAAAACAAGTATCTCGGAATTTTTTAAATCCAAGCTCTTTCTTATAAGTTTAGAGAAACATGGAATATTAAAGACAAAATTTTAAAAAGGTATGTATTTTGTATAAGTGTTTCCAAATATCAGGGATATGAGACTGAGTGGGGCGTTTTTGTTTCCTATCCTGCAGAGTCAACTGAGTTATAGTACAGGTCTACAGTTTTGGAAAAATAAGGTGTGCTAGTTAGGTCACTAGTAGCTTTTGAAGGCCTTAACATAAACACAAAGGTGTTTGCTTCAGGCATTAGAAAGTATTGCCACTTCTTGACAAGGATATCTATGTTCGTATCTGTAGACTATTTTTTCATAAGTTGAATCACATATTTTCTTGATTCTTTGTTTTTTAGTTATTTGTATATTCTCTATACCAATCCACTATCGGATGTATACCTCAAAAATATTCTTTCCCACACAGCGGGCTTCCTCCTCACTCCAACTGGCTGTTTCACTTGCTGATTTTTACTTTATAATAAAGTTCCCTCTTGTCAATTGTTAGCCTTAATTCTGAGTGCATGAAGTCAGATTCAGAAAGTCCTTTCCTGCACCTGTATCTTGTAGAGTATTGTCTGTGTTCTAAGTTTTAGCATTTCAGGTTTCACATATAGGCCTTTGATCCATTTGGCTTTGATATTTTCACAGGGCGATAGAAATGGTTCTAATTTCATTCTTCTATACTTACAGATCCAGATGCTGTCTTTCCTCCAGTGTGTATTACTGGAATCATTATCAAACATGAAGTGCCTGTAACTGGACATACTTATAGTGGGTCCTCTGTTTTCTTCCATTGACCTTTATGTGTATCTTTTGTCAATATTATGCTGTTTCTATTACTATAGTTCTATAATGTAGTTTGAAATCTGGTATGGTAATCCCTCCAGCATTAATCTTTTTACTGAGTTTTACTTTGGCTACATGGGGTCTTTTTTGGTTCCATATGAATTTTGGGAATTTTTTTCTATTTCTGTGAAAAATATCATGGGGATTTTGATTGGGATGACATTGAATTTCTAAATGGATTTTAGTAGGATGATCATTTTCACATTATTAATTTTACCGATCCATAGGCACAGGATATCTTTCCATCTCTTTCTGTCTTCCTCAATCTCTTTCGTCAAAGATTTAAAATTTCCATTGCAGAGATCTTTAACATCTTTGGTTAGGTTTTCTACAAATATCTTTTGAGGCTATTCTGAACAGAAATGCTTCCATGGTCTTTTCTCTGGATGTTTTATTTGTATATAAGCAAAGGCTAGTAGTTTTGTAAATTGATTTTGCATCCTGCCACTTTGATGAAAGTTTTATTTCTAGAAGTTTTCTGGTAGAATTTTGGGGATCTCATATAATGTTATATCATCTGAAGACAGGAATAATTTGACTTCCCCTTTTCTGATTTGTATGCCTTTCATTTCTTCCTCTCAGCCTTTTGCTCTAGCTATGGCTTCAAGCACTGAGTTTGAAAGGAGTGAGGATAGAGGACAGCACTGTCCTGTTCTGGCTTTATTGGGAATGCTTTGAATTTTCATCATTTAGAATGATGTTGGCTGTGGGTTTGTCATATATACTTTTATTTATGTTGAGATATGCTCCCTGTAGTCCAATTCCCTCTTGGACTTTTATAATGAATGCATGTTGGATTTGTCAAATGTCTTTTCTGCATCCATTGAGATGATCACACTATTTTTATCTTTATGTCCAGTTCTATGATTTATTGCTTTATGATATGCATATTGAACCATGCCTGTATCTCTGGAATAAAGTAAAATTGATCATAATGGATGGTCTTTTTGGAGTGTACCTGTATGTAGTTTGTAGTTATTTTATTGAGAAAATTTGTGTCTATGTTCATCAGGGATATTGACCTTTGTTTTCTTTTGCTGTATTTTTAACTAGCTTTTGCTTTAGACTAACACTGGCTCCATAGTAGGAATTGGGGGGGGTCTCACTCTGTTTCTGCCTTTTTGAGTAATTTAATCAATATTTGTTGTAGTTCTTTGAAGGTCTGATAAGATTTTGCTGGAAAATATTTGGACTTGGGCCTTTTTACTTGAAAGTCTTTGTACTAGTGTTTTAATCTCCTTTTTTAAATTGGTCTGTTTAAATTGTTGAAGTTTTCTTGGTTTAACTTTGGTGGGTCTGTTGAATCTAGAAATTTCATCTCTGATTTTGTTGGAGTTGGACCTTCTTCTTTTGGTTAGTTGCGCTAAGGAATGTCTGTCTCCTTTATCCTTTCAAAGAATAAGCTCTTAAATTCATTGATTCTTTGTATTGTTTTCTTTGTTTCTATTCCATGATATCACCCTGATTTTTATTATCTCCTCTCCTCTGCTGGGTTTGGGTTTGGTTTGTTCTTGGTTTTCTAGATTCTTGATTTGTATCATTAAGTTGTTTATTTGTACTCTGCTTTTTTTTAATGTAGGTGCTTACAACTATAAACTCCCCTCTTACAACTGCTTTTAGTGTGTCCCAAATGTTTTGTTGTGTTTTCAATGTCATTTAGTTCCAGTAATATTTTTATTTCTTTCTTAATTTCTTCTTTGACCTATTCGTCATTCCATAGTATGTTTAATCACCATGAGTTCATCTATTTATTAGATAATCTTTTGCTGTTGATTTTTAAGCTTCAGTACACTGTAGTCATATAGGATACATGGAATTATTTCTTTTTTTAAGATCTGTTTTGTGTCCTAGTATGTTATCTATTTTTGAGAAACTTCTATTGGCTAATGAACAGAATACAGTTTGGTGCTTAGGTGAAATATTCTGTAGACTGATGGGATTTTATGACAACATATTATTTTGGCTTTACATATTATTTGTGTTTCTGCAATATTCATAGGGATAGCTCATGTTGGTTGGGTGTCTGATATGAAAGTCTGGCCTGCCTTTGTTGAGTGGAAATTTGGTTCTGTTTTTATTGTTCTCATAGCTTGATTTATTTCTGATCATGTATGACTACTTAGTTCTGTGCTTTAGGTACTCACGCTGATATTGATTAGAAGGGCAGGCAATCACAGCTAGGAGCGTGAGTATGGGGTTGGTAGTGGGGTGAAGCCATTCTTGCTAGCTCCTTGGGTTAGTCCGGAGTTGGAAGAGTGCTCTAATCTGAGAGAGGGAAGTAAAATGGAGTTGTCAGAATTCTGACTAACATATCAGGGTAATCTGAAGCTCTCGGGCAGTGGGTTCTGTGCTTAGTGCCACAGCGTGATGATGGCTGTGAAGTAGGACACGTTCTGACTAGCTCACCAGGGTGGTCCAGTGCACTAGTAGCACATTCTGAGCCTGGTTTCAGAAGGGGAAGATGGAACAAATTGATATTACCATTTTCTCAGATCTTCACTTGAATTTGAAATGTTCTCTCAAACGCAGCATGTCTGAAATCATACTTTTTTAAGGCATGTTCTTACTGTGTAACACAGATAGCCTGGAACTTACTGTGTGGACCCAAACTCACAGAGATCCAGCATTTGCCTCCCAAATGCTGGAATTAAAGGGATGCACCTGCACACACAGCTTGAAGTCATACATTGTTTTCAATTGGGAAAGAGTTTATTTAGTTTTATAATTTATTTTGCATCATCAAGGGAAGCCAAGGCAGGAACTCGAGCAGGAACCTGAGGAAGGAACTGAAGCGGAGGCCATGGAGGAACACTACCTACTGGCTTGCTTTCTCTAGTTTACTCAGCTCCCTTCCATTTTTCCTTTTTTCAGTGTATACTCTTAATTGAATTCTTGTGCATTCCATACAATACACCTTAATCATATTTAGACCCCCCTCCCATATCTGTACCCTCTATAGCCTGCCCACAGGATTTCATGCATTCTGTCATACATGTTAAGGCCTATCATGTCAAGTCTGTGTACCTAGATGTCCCTGGGTGTGAGTTCATCCACTGGAACCTGGTCAGCCTATCTACTGTCGCTCCCTTAAAAAAAGGTCAATTCTCCCTCCCCCAGAAGTGACCAGCTGCCAATAGTTCCTCAGCGAAGGTTGGGGCCTTCCACCCAGTTACCCAGATTTATGCTGGGTTTTGTCTGATTGAGTTTGCATTGGTCTTGGGCATGCTGTCACCATTGCTGTGAGTTCATATGAGTGAGTTCCCAGAAGCCTGGAGGACTCTGCTTCCTATGGTCATGCACCTCCTGCCCTGACTCTTATAATCTTTCTATCCCCTCTTCTACAGTGGTCTCTGAGCCTTGGGTGGGTGAGGTTTAACGTAAGTCCTATTCAACAGGGGGGGTTAGACAGGTAGAGAGAAAAGAAAGATAAATAATGCTTAAGTGGTACGAAAAACCAAAGGGAAGTGTATTAATACAAAAGTCTACTGGAAAATACACAAATGATATCTGTACATGTAACTGAAAGTTATAAAACAAGAAACGGTACCAGACAGGCCTTCGAATTGTTGGACAGGATAGTCAAAGAGACTCTCAAAACTATGCAAGCTATTGCCACAGTCCTTGGTTATCTCCTAGAACTTGAAGGTAAGGCCCTATTGCTGAAGACAGGACAAACTTCGAACATAGGACTGGAACTGACTTGTAACCCTCCTCCTTGAAGACTAGCTCTCATCATTTTAGGGGACACTATGCAAACTGCTGAAAGAGAAAAATCAACCAATTGTCCAACCTTAGATTTAAAAATCTAATAACCACAAACAATAACAGAAAACTATATTGGTGCAATAGTGGCACTTTTATCTTGGGGGTAGTCAACAGCTATCTAATTGTACTTAAAGCCAACTCAGTGGGAGGGAACTCATGTGTGGTACTGTACAGATAGCTAAATACACATGACTGGAGAAGTCATAGATCTTGGAGAAAACCCAAAGCATGTTATATCCCTAGACAGACATAATTTCTTACTATATGCTAAATATATGTCCTTATATTTACAGACAAGTATACCATTCACCACTCATCAAAGAAGCTTCTTTTTCCAACATATGGAGACTATTACAGAGTTCCACAACTGATCACACACAGAGAATAGCTGTCTTTGAGGTGCCCAGCCCTAAATGACACACCCACAATGGAACTTCTACACATAAGGCTCAGAGAAAATAGCAGAACAAGGGACAGAGAGAATATTAATGCATCTCTCATCTCACCAGCAAAACTTCCTCATGCGACAGATGGTAGTGAACACAGAAGGCCACAACTGGCCAAAGTGTAGAGAATAACTGAAGTTGTACTTTCAGTGTCTCAGTATTCTAGCCTAAGAGCCCGGATAGCTCAGTCAATAGAGCATCAGTAATGTTTAGCCTAAAGCCCACATAGAGTTTACGACTCCAGTCTCCCATATGCTGCATCCGCTGTCAGCGATCACTCTCATGCCTGTGTTTCAAGCACACCTAACAACTTCTGCTATCAGGTTGCTGCATGCTCTGCTGCTTTGCCTGGTATGGTCTCCCTCACAAGTATTCGTGGCTCATTCTCTCTCTTCTCTTACATCTTCTTTCCACAGTCACATCCTCATATACCTCATATGTTCCATCCTCATATACCTCATATGTCCTTTAGTATTCTCTTTCTAATGCTTATTCTCCCCAACTTCAGCAGTGGTGATCAAGCCCTATCAATCTCCAATCTCCTGTACCCTCTGTAGCCTGCCCACAGGATTTCATGCATTCTTTCATATATGTCAAGGCCTATCATGTCAAGTCTGTGTACCCAGATGTCCTTCGTGTGAGTTCATCAACTGGAACCTCCTCAGCCTAAATACTGTTGCTCTCTTAAAAAAGGTCAATTCTCCCTCAACCAGAAATAGCTCTCAGTCAAAATTGGGGCTTCCTGCCCAGTTACCCAGCTTTATGCTGGTTTTTATTTGATTGAGTTTGCATTGGTCTTGGACATGCTGTCACCATTGCTGTGAGTTCAAATGAGCGAGTTCCCAGAAGCCTTGAGGACTGTTTCCATTGACTCTGATCCATTGACTAGATCTTCCCCTTTCCCTAAGGTTACCAGACACTTCCGCTATAATGCCCAGCTCTCTTCCTCAGACTTATGCACTATTGACTTCCTCTTATAGTGAAACATATTTAAATAGAGCCTTGAAATGCCATCACTCTAGGAAACAAGGAAAGATGATGCTGTATGCATAACCCCCCCAAATTTTTACCCTTCAAGAGGAAATCTCAAATGATCTTCCACACTGACTCTGAAAGGTGCTCAGAGGGGCTCAGTCCCCGCTGTACACAGCAGCAGCCACTTACAAAGCGCTCTCTGATGCCGTCCCTCTGCTCTCTGTCTCACATTTCTACTTTCAGTTACACTTCATGAAGTAATCTCCTAAATAAGGGAGTTTTAGCCAAGTGCTTGTCCTAAGGTCTCCTTTCAAGGTAGCCAAAACTGAAAGTTAAAATTGTCAACATGTGTGAGTAATACAAACTAATGTATTTCACTATGACGTTCCCATACATGTGCACATTGTACAGCGGTCACATCCGCTGTCCTTGCTCCCCTACCGTCTCCTCTCTAGCCTCACTACCAGGGTCTGATAATCTCTCTGCTACTTACAGGGCATTCTTTTTCTTTTTTTCCTTTTTTTTGGTATCCACATGTGGAGATTAAAATTAAAAAGTGTCTTTGTATGTCTGGCTTATGACACTTAAAATGGTAGTTTCCATCTTTCATTTCCACCCACTTTCCTCCAAATGACAAAATTTTGCTTTTCTTTATAGCTGAAAAATATCCCAGTGTGTTTACAAATAAAATTTTCTTTGTCCATTTATATTTTGACAGTCACTAAGCTAATTCCATATCTTGGGTATGTTGAATATATATAGGTATGCAGGTACCTCTTTTGTATGCTGACTTCATTTCCTTAAGATATATTGTCTGGAGTGGTATTGTTGGATTACATGGTAACTCTAATTTTAGCTTTTTAAAGAACTTCCATTCTTATTTCCATAGACATTGCAATCATTTACATTCCCACTAACTGTATAAATGTCCCCTTTTCTCCCACCTTCACCGACATCTATTGTTACTTGTTTTTCTTTCTTTCAATTTTATATAATCTTTATTTATACTTCAGAGTTTAAACAACTTGCTGGAAACATCCTTTGTTTATATGTTTTTTTTTCTTTTTATTTGAAACTATTTAAATGTTAAGACAGGTTCACTAATTTGCTTTTAAGAACAATGAACATGTTAGCTAAAAATAACCAACTTAATAATTATCTGTGATAGAGACTTGATTATGTGAGCCTAGAGAGCCTCCGCACCTCTGTCTCTCCTGGAAAGGAAGGTTTTCTATGACAGTTCCACTGAATTCATTATAGTAGAGATGGGCATTTGAAACTCCTAAGGATCCAACACTGAGCAATTGCCTTTCAAGGCACACCACTTGTTTTCTTGAGAATAGCCATTCTGAGGTGACACGGAATCTCAGTATTTCAGTGTGCGTGCGTGCGTGCGTGCGTGCGTGTGTGTGTGTGTTGGGTTTTTTCTTTCACTTTTATTTTTGATTTTTTTTGGGGGGGGGTTTAGACACAGGATCTCCCAGCAGCCACAGCTGGCCTGGAACTCACTATTGAAACCCAGCTGGCCTTGATCTCACAGAGATTTGCTGCCCTCTGCCTCCCAAGTGCAGGGATTAAAGGTATGCACCACCAACCAGGTTCAATGTGTGATTTTTTTGATTAGCAGTTATCTGAGGGCTGAATATATTGACCATTTAAAAATATATTTTTTTCTGCTTCTTGTAAGGACGACTACTTAGGCATTTGCTCATTTAACTTGGGCTTGGGCTTGCTGTTGGTAAAATTTTCTGGGGTTTATTGTAAAGGATTCTGGATATCAATCCTCTGGCAGATGAATATCTGGCAAATATTTTTCCACATTGAATCATTTTTCTCCATTTTAGTGATTATCTCCTCTGCTATGCCAAAACTTTTTAACCATTTTAATCCTATTTATCAACTTTGCTTCTGTTTCAGAGGCTATTGTCATCCTATCCATGAAGTCATTGCCTGGACCAACGTCTTGAAATTTTTCCCCTTTGTATTCTTTTAGTAGTTGAAACGAGTCTGTATGTTATTTACCATCTGTGTCCCCAACACAACGACAGTTCAGTGGGAGTGCTAAAGCTGATTTGCTGACAATCGCATCCCCAACATCTATATTCCCGGCAAAAAAGGAATACTCAACCATTTTTAATAGAATGAACATGAATGAATAAACGTGATCTCTATTTGTACTTTCTTTTTCTTCTGGGTTTTTCTATACTCGTGGCTTAGAAATTCTAAACTATCAATTTGGTAGAGACAATAATGGGAGAAGCTGGGAAAAGAAAGGAAAAGACAGCCATGCTCTTTTTCATTTGTCTTTTAATACTTGCTAGATCATCTCTCAGACAGATAATGCCTGGGTCTGGGATTGGCCTTGGTGACAGGGATGCTCACCGTACTTGGCTCCCTCACAGAGTTCCTGTACCCATGTTGTGTCCATTAGATACTGAAACCCACCAAGAAGACCAGGATGGGGAGAATCTCTGGGTAAAAATTTTATCTGCTTCCCAGTGTTTTCTTTCTCCTGTCATGGGCCTGCCCTTAGCATCTGAAGCACAGGGCTGCTTCTCCAGGATGCCCTGATCTTCTGGCTGGTCTCTGAGAGGCAAGCTGAGGACTCAGTGAATGTATTTGATCCTGACCTCAATGGATATTCTTTTACGGATTAATGATCCCATTATTCCAAGAATATGTGAAGAATGCCATCCAAGCAATCAAAAGTTCATGGGGATGCTTTGAGGCAGAAATCTTTGTCAAGTACACAATTTCTTCCGGAATGATTCCTTGAGACCACAGTCCTCATTGAGGCCCTTTAAACTTCAAACAGGTGGTGTGAAGATGACAGCAATCTTATTACCTGAAGAGTTCAGAGAAATTCTCCAGTGCCAACTGAGTAAAGAAATACATCACGTTGGACATCATTGTGGTCATCAACACTCAGTGACACTAACAAGTGGGAAACCCTGGACAAGCTCCTTCACATGACCAAACTACAACTTCAAATTTCAGTAATGGACCCAAGCATGCACTTTTTCACATAGTTGTTAGGATTAAATAAAATGAATGTCTTAACATACGTAGGCACTTAGCATATGCTCTCTAAAATGCTGAAATTCTCCTCGGCACTGCTTCAGATCCCACCAGCCTTGGATCTACCCTCTGCTTCCTCTCTGTGAGCTCCAACTTCTCCATTTCTAAATTGCTTCCTGTTTCCAAGGGCACAGATGATGAGGAGCAGATCTGAGAGTTTGATCAGATATATCAATAGAGAGGAATGTGAACATATGATGTAAAAGAGGGAGGCAGCGAGGTCTGTGTCTATTCTTGGTCTGGGAAGGTCCACTCCTGGGGGCACAGCTTCCAAAACTACTCCTTACTTGTGCAATTTATGCTGCTGTCTCCTCCTCCCCTTTCACGCAGGACAAAGCAGTCCTAGTACCCAGGATGTAAAGGAGTAGCTGTGGGGGTAGTGGGCAGAACTGCTGGCTGTGTTCCAAGTCCAGGGGTCTGCATGCCCCTGTGGAAAGGAAGTCCTCCATGCTCAGTGGTGTCGCGGCCTGACAGGCACTGAGGACTTCTAGAAAATTCCCCACTAGGTCTGAATCTCTTGAGAAAGGCAGGAAGAGTTTGACCAGCAGGGCCACCTATTCTATGCCCTACCTGCTTAGCAGTGCCAAGAATCATCCGGAATGCATCAGGATTTCCCAAAGTCACTGTTCTTTGAGGGCACTAATCAAGTGAGGCAGAAGATAAGAAGAGTGTGTTCACCAGGTACCTAATATATACTACTCAGATTTCTGATTCTGAAGTTTATTTCAAGCTTGAGTTCCACACTGTCTACAGGTGCAAGTAAGCGATAATAAAAACACAAGGTCCTTTTCCATTCTGAAAACCTCTGGTTCTGAGAAAAATCTAGGTCTTCATGACCTACTTTTGCTTTAAAGAAGCGGTCCAGAGTCAGGCTCACAGGCACCCATCAGTGTAGATAGACTTGGGAATGTGCATCTATGATACTAAAGCCCAGAGGAAAGGGACAGAGATGGCGTGGAGTAGCTGGTCCAGCAATGGCCCAGGAACCAATGTGCAAGCCCTCCCTCACTTGCTGCAGAGGAGGCAGGCTTTAGCCAGCTCTGTTCTGTGTATCCACAGGTTGCTTTTAGGGGAACCTCAAGACACATCCTACACAGTTTCATTACCTCTAAGCTGGTTTTAAGACAGTATCTTCCTTATCTAGAGCAATAATCCAGGAGAACCCTAGGGAGGTCCCCAGCTCTTAATAACCCTAGGGTATGGCAAGAACAGAGGAAGAAAGAGAGGAAAGAAACAGTGAATATGGCTGCTGGCCTTCAGCAATGTTCAAGTAGGGAAAGGTATGGGACCAGATGTCAGAACACGGGTCAAAGCAGCAGCCCCCCCCCAATCATTCCATCTATAAAAGGAGGTAACTAAGCTTTATCTCTATAGTTCTTTGTAGTTCTAAAATTTTGTAATACATGACATAAAAGAATGGTGAGACTTAAGAGGTAAAGTGGCTCATCAATAATTTTGTCAACATCATAGGATTCCCTGTGCTATATTATTAGAGTGTATTTATTAAAAGAGAAACATTTCCTAGGCCTCATTTTATAATTCTGACCTGGTATTATAGGCTGATTAAATACCCTACTGTAATATATATTGATGGCAGCTTTGGATCTAGCCTGGCCTGGGAAGCAGAAGACCCAGTTCTGAATCCTGTATCCATTTCTGGTAACACACATCCTCTGACAAATCAGTCACCTCTCTTAGTACCACTGTCCCCTTTTATGTACTCAGCAATTTGGGTACTATGAAAATGCTGTCAAGACAGTAAATTCATCTCCTAATATGTAAAACCTTGTGCAAACCCAGGGCTTCAATGTTATCTTAGCATTCTTTGGTGACTCACCAAGGTCTCCACAGTGTTTCTACCAAGCCTGGATTGCACAAGTTCTTCAACACCATCCCATTAGAAATGAGTCAAAGCTCCATCTACCTCAGCATTGACTGATAATCTGAGTCTCTGTGATGCCAGTCTAGGCATAATAATGGGAAGAGGGTGGCCACCATGACTATGCAGTAGTCAGCTTCTAAGATTGCAGAGGAAGCAGCAGAATTTCAGCTGATCTGGGCCGATGTTATGAGCTGCTCTGTGGTTCAGGTCTCTCAAAAGGCTCTCTTTTGAAAAAATATCTGTCAATGTACATTAGGGTATCATTGCAAAAGCAATGGGCTCTCTGAACAGTATAGTATAAAGATCAACCCTACAGCCCACTATCTTCATCCAAGATACAATGTAGAAACTAAAGAAAACTTTAGCGATAGCAGTGTGTGGTAGCATACTCTAATCTCAGCACTCAGGAGGCAGAGGCAGGTGGGTCCCTGTGAGATCCAGGCCAGCCTTGATAGTCTACATAGTGAGCTCCTTGCCAGCTAGAGCTATATTGTTAGATCCTGTCTCAAAGAAACAACAACAAAATATCTTCAGTGAGTGCTGAAGGCCAGAAGTCCTAGAGTGTAGATCTTAGGAGACTATGAATGACACCTTGAAGGTCACCACGATCTGTCATGGTGCCTAAGGTGGTCCGATCTCCCTGGTAACTAGATCTGATGAGCTCACCTAGTTGCTTTAGCACTGTAGCAAGATGGTAGGTCTTCACAATTAAGCAGTCAGACAGCTTAGAATGTGGATGTAGCATGGGTTAGTTCCCCAAGTCAAAGACATAAACCAAAACCAAGTCTATACATTCACTAAATCTACAAGCCAGGCACCTAGGAAAAGCCAATCCTTCAAACCAAGAATCATATTCAACAGTCAGCTGAGAAGTAAGGAAAATTCAAACACTGAGAAGATAAATCTAGGAGCAGAATTTCCCTCCTGAATCCAAAGTTTGGATCATCACAGGCAGTGAAGTTCTATCACAAAGTGGATCATCAGGAGAGCAAGAAAGATGATTCATGCCATTAGAAACCCCAGGGCCTCACTCAGCCGTTGCATTTCCGAAGGAGGAGAACACTGGAGGGATGCAACAGGGCATCTTACCTCATGGCCACTCTCATTTTGTTCTCTCCTTTCACCACTGAAATATATTGATCCTAGACTAGCAGATATGTTGTCGGAGTGGATATGACTTCTCTTTCCCTAAACTGATCTCTTGTAGAGATTGTCTGAGCACCAGGCAGACTGAGAAGCTGGTAGCTGCTTCCATGAGAGTGGAATGCCTCAGCAGACTCAATCTTGTGATGAAGGCCTGCAAAATTCCTGGAAGATTTGCTGGTTTTCAGTCTACAACAGGTACTGACAGAGAAGCTGGATGTCAGCAAAGAAAAAAAGAAAAAAAAGCAAAGGCAGGCAAGCAGGTAACAAAGTTTTCTTTGTTGTTGTTGCTTTGTTTTTATTCTTGGCCCTCTTTATATCTCTCCCACAGCTAGAAGATGCTGCCCCGCCTGGCAGAGAAGCATTCGTTAGTTGATTTCAAACCCAATCAAGAGTAATCATCAAAGCCCATTTTCCAATAGAGCTGATTTAATCTACCATGAGAGGCCAGCTATACAGTCCAGTTCTCTCAGGTGGGCAAGATTTTGGTTTCCTTCAAATTATATCCCAAGGTCAGTCATCTCCTTTGACTATGTGTTCCTTCTCTCTTGGGTCCCTGCAGCATCTCTGATGTTCTAGACTAAGGAGAAAGAACAGGAATTGAGTGCGTGGACCAGTATATGCATAACCCAATTTATGAGACCCAATTTGTATTATCTCCAATGAGTAATATTTTCTAATCAACCCAAAGCACAGAAAAGAACATGAAAAGCCATTCTTTCATTCTGCAACTTTGACTACCTCCACATATAATTGATTCTTATGGAACATTTGTTTTGAAAATAAAGATTTGTTCTAATGTGATTGATGCATTAGTTAATCATTCAAATATAGCATTAGTTTCACAATTGCTTATAGAGAAATGTAGCTGAATAATACTGCAGAAAAGCATCCAATGAAATGCAGGATCAAAATGCATGCAGACCCACTTCACCCATCAGTCTAGGACCTCAGTTCACTGCATATGTTCTGAGCCATGTCAAAACATTAATATCACAATTTCTTATGTATTTCAGACACCTCATTCCACAACACCACAGTATCTCCAAGCTGCAATCCCTTACCATGGCAAGTGGTAAATACCTAGACCCAATTTCCTATAGTTTTTTTTTTTTCCGGAAACTACACAAGCTCAGTGATTTTGGGGAACATATATCACATTATAGTTCTGACTCTATAGGCCTATAGGAAGTGGCTCTAACCTGGCCTTGTGTCAGGACAGCAATGCCTTTACAGAATTTATTGGGGAATTTATGTCGCAGTAAACCTTATCTCTAAAGAAAAATCAGGTGAGAAGTTTGGAGGAAGCATTGGAATTCTGTTAGAATAAATCTTTAACAATTAGCATGGAGATATTTCTGACTGTAAAGAAACCACTGGCTTCAAGTAGAAAACACAACCAGGAAATGTTCACATATGGAAATCAAAAGTGATTATTGGTATTTTGATGAGCAGGGAGAGGAATACACAGGAGAGAAGTAGTCACATTCTAATTTTGCCAAACCTATTGATAATGTTGTTAATAAGAATGTTAGGTAATATTTAGGTGCTAATGACTAATATCTGCGTTAAAATAAATGCTGCTTTTGAAGTTTTGATAGCTCTATTTACTATTAGAAATATGTACTGTAGACTCAATCCCATCATGTCAGCAATACAAGCATGGCTTGTTTGGATAATTGGTATACCAGCAGACATTATAGAAACAAAACCTTAGCTATGCTTGCATAATGAAACAAAAATAAATAAATTATAATAAATTTATATGGATAGTATAATTTGAACATTTTGTAAGTGATGATTAAGCAAACAAACATGGAAGAAAAATAAGTTCCTAGCTGGAAATTCTGCACCTTGACTGTATGTAGAATTGTTTGCCTTGCTAAGAGAGGCAAATATGTTATTTGAATATGTACTACTCGGTTATACTATTGGTATTTCCAAGTGTTTGAATATTGAATACAGTCCATATTTGGGGGTAAATTACACTGAAGGGTTTTTTTATTTTTAAATCATCTGTCACATCTCAATAATAAGAATATGAAGAATGTTGGATCATGTTTACCTTTTTATTAAATCATACTTTAAGGCTAGTATGACTTTTAGCATACCTAAAACTGCTCAGAAAGTCAAGCATCTCATTCACAAAGTCTGAAAACTGACATCTTCCTTAGTTTGAAGATGTGAAGTACAGGTATGGTCCTTGACTAAAAGAAAGCTTAAGTTCTATGAAACACAAATGATATACTCCTCAAATATGTATAATGACGTTGAAGATGTGACGTCCCTGGAGCCGTAGGCTTAACCTGACAAATGTGCTCATACTTCATTTTTGAAATATTTTTATTGGGCTTTTGTATATTTCATACAATTCCTAATCAAATTTAAACATCCCCCCCCCCGCCCACACACACACACAACCTTCCTGGACCTCACACGTTAAGTCCTATCTGGTCAAGCATTTGTACCCAAATGTCCTTCAGTGCAAGTTCATCCACTGGAGTCTCCTCAGCCCATCTAGAGGTCTTAAGGAAGGTCTACTTTCCCTCATCCAGCAGTAAACAGTCTCTAATAGTTTTCTGAGATAACTGGAGTTAAAATTCAGGCTTGGGCTTTTAACACACTTACTACATATACACATTTGCATGTGTACTTACAGAGAGGACATCAAAGTAATAAACAATCTCCTTAGTCTTTAAAAGAGCAGTCTCTTGCCCTGTAAGCTGTAGTCACTGCTCAAATAATGGATGAAAGTTCCCATTTCTTACTCAGTCAGCAAGCTCTTTTGTTTATACCCTCTAATTTCAGAGAAAGCAGAGATTCCTCAGAAAAATGCTTTTAAGTTCACAAAAATAGGGATGCCATAGATCAAATACTGGTAATGTTAGTGAAATTAAAAAAGAACATTTTCCCAGTCCTTGCTAGAGTTTAATAAGATGAAATTTCTTAGTTGGAAAAACAAAACAGCCTGCTGGGATTACCTTATGAAGAACTTAACTGGTCAATGCTAAGACTTAAAATGTCTCTAAATCTAGAGGCAGAAGCAGACTTCATCTCCCACCTGTAGAAACCATCACGGAAAAGCTTTCTAAGCCCAGAGCTCAATGCAAAGTTGAGCTGAGATATCTGGAAAGCAACAAAGGAAAAGGAAGCAAAGAGCAGCAAAGCTAAGAAGAAGCCAGTTCACCTATGTTCCCTCCGCAGGAAAGGTGAAAATCCGTCACTAGCTGTGGACTGAGGTAGGGTGATGTGGTCTGCCTTCAGTGTTCCACCTGATATCTAATAACGACAGCTCTGAAACATGCACATGCTCTGGTAGAGTCAATGAGTCCATTGAATTTAAGTTGAATTTCAAAACTCTTATAAAAGAGGTTTGTTTCTGTTTTTATTTTTATTTTTACTTATTTTCATTTTGGTTTTGGTTTTTGGTTTTTGAGCCTGGGTCTCCCTGTAAACCCAACTGGCCTGGAACTCATTACGTAAACCAGGCTGGCCTTGATCTAATAGAGATTTACCTGCTTCTGCCTCTGGATTGCTGGGATTAAAGCCATGAGCCAGCATGCTTAGTTTAGTGTTTTACTTATTATTTTTTATTTTATGTATATTAGTGTATTGCCTGCATGTGTGTAAATGCATGCATGTCATGCAATGCCTGGGGAGATCAGAAGACGGCATCAGATCCCCTGGAACTGGAGTTATGGACGATTATTAGCCACCATGTGAGTGCTGGGAATTGAACCCGGGTCCTCTTCAATGGTAGTCAGTGAGTGTTCTTAGCCCTGAGCCATCTCTCCGACCTATTTTTTTTTCTACAAGTTCTCCCTAGTCCCAGCACACCAGGAAGTCACTATGGAGGAGGGGTTCTAGTTACCCTTAATTTTTGTTAAATACTCCCTGCCCTAACTCTTGACTTGTACACATAATTTTTCTCTAGAAACTCTTTCTATACCTGATGTGTATGTTACTCTTTTTTGTCAACAGAAGAAATCCATGTGTGTGTGTGTGTGTGTGTGTGTGCATGCAGATAGATTCAAAATACAATTTTTACACCAAACATTCCAAATTCTACACAGTATTTCCACAGCAATCTTGAATTGGTAAAGTTATTACAAAGACTTATGGCAGGAAAAAAAAACCTTGAGGGAGTCTACCAATTTGGTATTGTCTCCAAATTCTATTACCTGAATTATATCTTGAAAAATGATAATAAAGCAAGAAAACCCCCTATTGATTCACATGAATTTCAATAGAAAGAAGGCATGACAATGTAAAGGAAAACAGGACAGAGAATTGCGAGACTGTGTTCCTGCTCAGTGCTGCCTGATCACCGCTGTGCACGAGGAGTCAATCTTTCTGGGTTTGTCCTTCGTCTAAAAAAACTATGGACTGTGGTGACTGATATCAAAGCTTCTCTGTAATCCTAAAGCTTCATAACTGGATTTATTTCTTAGCAACATAGAGTGTCTTAACATGAGGATTTTTGTTGTTGTTGTTTTAAGACATACTGTGGAGTCACTGTAGACCAAGTGATCTGACTATGTAGTCATCCTTAGCTGAATAAGTTATTATAAAGAGACTTAATTGCTACTATTTGGGAAAAAATAAAAAGTTGAAATCTTTCAATATTTCAGTGACAAGTCTGTCAAAGACCATTGGAAGGTAGACTAAGAGGATTCACTATTCTTTGAGCACATTTTCCAAGATTAAAGAAAATAATAGAAAAACACCACATGGCTAATTAGATATCCTGGATACAATATTGGTGCATTCCTAATAAATATTGCAATACAAAAGATTCTTGATAACAGGCAGCCATATTTGGGAGTAAACACAATAACTGATGGCACATTATAAGTTAGTTGAGATTAATAATAAAATATATGTTTAAGTAAATCTGAAAACCAATTAGTTAAGTGCAATATAATATAGTATGAAACAATTTAATAGTATTTTATCATACTAGGGTTCTCTAGAGGACATGAATTGATAGAATTAATATGTATTGAAAGGTGATTAATTTGATTGGCTTACATAATACAGTAGTCCAGCAATGTCTGTTTTAATGGTGGTGGTTCAGAGTCCAGTCAGTAGTTGATAAGTCCATGAGGCCAGATGCCTTACCAGTCATAACCTGGTATAGAAAACCTGAAGGAATTCTGAGGAGCCTCTGCTCTCCAGTCTGTGTTGTAAGTCTGAAGAAGCTGCGTCCTGGTATTAGTGAGAGAACACAGCAGCAATGGTAGCCATGATAGTAGTGGTGGCAACAGCAGATTAGATGAACTCACCAGCAATACTTAGGTGGTGAAAAGGAAAGCAAAAGGGAAAGGTTTTGGTGGCTCTTTTATGTAGCCTGACACCAGAAAGTGTTGTCCACATTTAGTGTGGGTCTTCCAACTTCAAATAAAGCTTATCAGGAAGTCCCTCACAGACATTCTCAAAGTCTAGCACTGATCTAGATAAGATTATTAAACCCCAGAGGTTTGTCCAGAAAGCTTATCTCTTAGTTGATTTCTGTCAAGTTGACAACCAAGATTAAGCATCAGGTTATCAATGATGTACCTATTGATCTTGCAGTAGGTATCATATAACAGTTAGAGCTTACATAAAGAGAAAGCTTTGTGATAGTAAATTTTCAGCATATTTATTTCATCCTCACATTTAAAGTACATTTAGAATAGGCAAAATGTAGCCTTTGCAACCCAGATATTGTATCCTTCCAATAAGATGGATTTTGCTACTAGCAACTTTGAAAATGTCAGAGCTTCTTAAACTTCTTCCTAAACTCATCTTCCACCAAAATATGATGGGGACAATGTTGATTTTATTAAAGACTTCCTGAAGTATATGGAGAAAAAATACCACAACACTAATTCCAGATTTTATCATAGACAAAAGTAAAATTCCTATCAGGACAAATTTTGTCTCCTTTTCTTGGGTCATCCTCTTCCTCTGCTGTTTGGTTCCTCATACCTCTTTTAATTTTTATTTAATGTGTGTTTCAAAACTCCCTTCCTTCTTCCTGTGTTGGAGCTTTGTGGATTACTAGGGCTGGCAATACCCCTAGAGCATGCTTGCCAATGCTGATTTTGACATCTTTGATCTTTTCCTAGAAAGGAATTCTACTTCTGCTAAAAAGACAAAACTGTCTTCATGTTTCCTGTGATTTATCTTCCTTCCCAATTGGCAATACTTGCAACAGAAAAAGATGAAAGTTACAGTCAGCAATGTGAAGCAAAGATCTGTGTCTGGAAACATGTAATTCTTTTGTCCCAGACCTCACCATGATTTTCCAAATCATAAAATTGTGAACTACTGCAAGAGGAAATACACCTAGACCCAAGGAAAGAATGACACATCTGGTGTCTGTTATAAAAGCTGATTATTTAACCATTTATACAATGAGGTTTCCCTAAGAATTTTTAACTCAAGAGTCCAGGATTTGACTATATATTTTGTTTTGGAATTTAGACTCTTCATAAAAATGCAGCAAATGAATGTCTGCTAAACTTTTTATGAAAGGCTTTGGTTTGAGTATTTATCTTACATGTCCCCCGGAAGCATGCAGGGCTAAATATACAGAGGGAAATTTTGTTGTTTGCCTAGCTAACATCCATATTCCTTTCCACAGAAATAATACCTTGGCCCCTTTGTAGAATTCATCTCTTCAACCACACACTGATGTTGTTTTGAAAGAGATTGACAGAAATCAGCCATAATCACCTGAGCTAGCTGTTGGTCTCAGGAATTATCAGAGACTAGCATACAATACTGCAAGAGCCAATGAGACATTTGCTAGGGCTTCTTGGAAAAACAAACACTCTCTTTACTAACATTAGTATAATAAGTATATAAAACTGCCTCTGAGGTTTTTCTTGCCATCTTAACAGCATAAAGGGGAGCCAGGAAATGACCAAAGACAACAGGGGAAGCTGAGTGGATAAATACTTGCCACGTTGTTTTTACCTTGAATCAAACCACTCCTGAAGTCACAATTATCGAGACTTTTCAGTTAAATAATCCTTGATTTTTTTCCCTTAAATTACTTTGAGCTTCTCTTGTTTATAACATAGTGTCCAAATAAATATAATGCAAACCTGTAGCATCTAAGGTAAGAATCCATTCTTATCTATTTTCTCACTCAATACCATTTATTTGTATTTTTATGTTATTTGTATTTTGATCATATTTACCCTCCTCTCAGATCCACCCACAATGGTTCTTGGCCCTAATAACAGTGTCAGGCATGGGTTTCATTGTGTATAACAGACCTTTAAAGTGGTTGGTTACTCCTATAACATTTGTGCCACTATTGTACTAGCAGGCATGTCTTACCAGGCCACTTGTTATTGTAGTTTGTAGGGTTCATAGCTGGATAAGATGATAAATGGAGAAAAACTTGAAGCATTCCCACTAAAATCAGCAACAATACAAGGATTTCCATACCTCTTTGGTATAATACTTGAAGTTTTAACTGGAACAATAAGACAAGAGAAGGAGGTAAAGAGAACACAAATAGGAAGTCAAAGTATCTTTATTTTCAGATGACATGATTCTATACATTAAAGATGCCACTAGAAAGCTCTCATAGCTGATATCCACATTCAGCAAATAGCAGGGCACAAAATTAACACACAAAAGTCAGCAGCCTTCCTATATACAAATAGCTGACATATGGAGAAAGAAATCAAAGAAATTATTCCATTCGTGAAAGCCTCAGAAAATATCTTGGAATAAACTTAACTATGGCCATGAAAGGCTTATACAATGAAAACAATAAGACATGAAAAAAAAAGAAATTAAAGAAGATAAAAGAAGAAGGAAAAACCTCTCGTGCTCATGGATTTCTAGGACTAATGTAAAAATGGCCAGCACACTAAAAGCAATCTACAAATACAAAGCAAGCCCATTCCAGATTCCAATGCAATTCTTCACAGAAATTGAAAAATTAATCTTAAGTGTGCCTTGACTCCTTTACAGCCTGAGCAAATCCAATCTCCCCGACCCTACATCCTGTTCTCCTTCTAGCCTTGGGCACAGGCCCACTTTTGCTCTTAGCACCCCAGATCTCTGGACTACCCTCTTAGGTACACATGGTAATGAGCTCTCCAAATCATACCATGCCAGTCCCCCTACATTGAGACCATCTGCAGCCCTTCCCATTGCTTCAGGGCTAGTCTTCTCTGCTCTTTAAAAGGGGCCAAGAACTTTCCAGACTGCCTGAAAATGCTTGAATCTAGGTTCTGCATGGTGGTGAGCTTTCCTGAATTGTGCAGTGCCCATCCCCATTCATTGGAGCCATTACAGCCCCTCCCACTGCTGCAGGACTAGGCTTCTCTGCCCTTTAGTTAGGGGCCCAGATCTCTGCAGACTGACTGAGATCACATGAATCCAGCCTCCACCTAGGAAACTTCCCAAATTGTGCTGTTCCTGCTGGCTAGAAGGAAGCCTGAAAGCATCTGACACCCACCTGACTTGGGCCTCTGCAGGAAGTCCTGAGTACCTGGACTACAGTCATCTGATTCCTCCAATAAAGATCAAAAGAGAGAACCTGAAGTCTGAACCAACCAGCTTTTCATACCCAATCAGAAAAAAACCAAGGCACATCATACACAAACAGAAATAGACTTGAGCTCAAAAAAGGAGAACTGGAGTCTCACACCAGAATCAGAAACAACAAAAGAAATCCACATGCCAAAATCAAAATCACAATAGAAATATTCATATGGGAAAAAATATGTTCCCACCAAACACCACCAGTCCTATAGAAGAGTTCTACAAGAAGAAAGCCCCTAGAGATAACCCAGGATACATAATTTAAAAGAAAAATAGAATGAATGAAATGGAAAGCAGATTATCACCACTGGAGGATAAATTTGGAGACTTGGACCACTCAAGCAAAGATTATGAAAAAGTAAGAAAAACACAGGAATGTGGGACAACATGAGAAAATCAAAGTTACACATCATAGACATAGAGGAAGGAGAAGAATTTCAGGTTAATGGTATTGACCAGATCTTAAACAGGATTGTAGAAGAACATTTCCAAAAATTAAGAAAAGACATGTCCATACAAATACAAGAAGCACATAGAACACCAAATATACAGGACCAGGAAAGAAACTCCCCATAAAATATCATAGTGAAAACACTAAATGCAGAACAAAGAGAATATTGAAAATATCAAAAGAAAAACAAGTCACATACAAAGAAAAACCCACCAGAATTACAGCTGACTTTTCATTGCAAGCTATGAAATCCAGAAGAGCCTTGACCAAAGTATTCCCCATTCTAAATGACCACAGATGTTAACCCAGAATCTTTACCTAGGTGCCAGTTCCAGCCAGCCAAGACAGACAGTACCTGAAAGGGGGAGTGAGGAGTGAAAGAAAAAACAAGAGACAGAGAAAAGATACTTGGGAGGACTGTCGGTAGAGATTGCAACCCCGGTTTATTTTAGCTCCGCCTTTTTATACAGAACATCAGAGATAGCCACCGTTTGCTTAACTCAATTAGCTTCAACAGCTGTTTTTCCCACCTGTATCTGAGGGTCAAGGAGCAGTCAAATACTTGTTGTGAACTCCACCATATAAATACATTCCTCCTGACTTGGAAGATTAGGTACTGGTGTGCAAAACACAAACTCTAAGTAAACAAGCAAGCCTACCACAGCTCAATGTACATATGGATTAATAGCTCTCAACACCTAGGAAAAATGTATATTATGGTTAAAGGGGAAAGAAAAATCTCCCATAACATGAATAGACTGAAAGAATTCATGTCCACAAAACCAGCCTTTCAGAGAATTCTTGAAGTAATACAAGGAGCTGAAGAAAGGAACGGTTATGCCCAAGGAATAGCAGAAAGAAACCAATGAAGGTACAATGGTGGAAAAAGACCAAGAATGCAAACAAATTAAAATGATGGGAACCAATACAAATCTTTCAATAAAACTTTAAGTATCAATGGACTAAGCTCCACAGTCAAATGACATAGGCTAGGTGAATGGACTAAGAAATAAAATTCTTCTTTTTGCAGTCTGCAAGAAACCCATCTCACCTTCCAGAACAGGCAGTACCACAAGGTAAAAGGATGGAAAAAAATATCCCAAGCAAATGACACTAAGAAACGAACAGGAGTTGCAATTCTAATATCCAACAAAACAGACTTCAAACTAAAGTGAGTCAGAAGAGATAAAGAGGGTCACTTCATTCTGATCAAAGGAACAATGGAACAAGAAAATATTACAATCATGAATATATATGCAGCAAATTCTGGTGCAACCTACATCATAAAAACAGTTTTACAGGAATTTAAGATGCAGATTAATTCCAAATCACTAATAGAAGGGTACTTTATACCTCATTCTCTCCATTAGATAGGTCAATCAGACAAAGAATAAACAGAAAGACATCTGAATTAAACAGTACCATACATCAAATGGACCTAACAGACATGCCCCCCAAGCACCAAAGAATATATTTTCTAATCAGTACCCCATGGAACTTTCTCCCAAATTGACCACATACTGGGGCACAAAATGAACCTCAAATAGACAAAAATTGAAATAAGTCCATGCATTCTATCAGATCACAATGCAATAAAGCTTAAAAACCAACACCAGAGGAAGCAGTAGTAACTACACTAACTCATAGAGATTAAACAACACACTCCTGAATGATGAGGGGGCCAAAGGATAAATTAAGATAAAAAGTATTTCTGGAATCAAATGAAAAGGAAATTACAACACAACAAACCTCTGGGACACTTTGAAAGTAGTCCTAAGAGGGAAGATTATAGCTCTAAGTGCCTACATTAAAAAAAAAAGAACACAGATAAATGACTAACATTGCAACTCAAGACTCTTGAAAGACAACAACAAATGAAACCCAAACCCAGCAGACAAGATAAAATAACAAAAATCAGAGGAAAAAGTAATGAAATAGAGACAAGGAAAACAATACAAAGAAGTAATGAATCCAAGAGCTAGTTCTTAGAAAAGATAAGCAAAATAAACAGACCCTTAGGCCAGTTAACCAAAAGAAAGAAAGAACAACCCAAATCAACGAAATCAGAGATGAAAGGGGTAATATCACAACAGACAATAAAAGATCCAGAACACTCTAAGGGAATACTTTTAAAACATATATTCTTTAAATTTGAGAACCTAAAAGAAATAGATGTATATCTAAAATCATGAGAATCACCAAAGATAAAACAAGGATAGATCAACAGCTTAACAGACCACTAACATATAAGTAGATTGAAACATTAATAAAAAAACTTCTGAAGTAAAGAAAGCCCAGGCCCAAATGGATTTACAGCAGAATTCTACCAGACATTTAAAGAAGATATATATCCAATGCTACTTAAAATAGTCAAAAAGATAGAAATAAAGGGAGAATTCCAAAATTCCTTCTATGAAGTCAACGTGTCTCTAATACCAAAACAAGTTCAAGATATAACCAAAAAAGAAAACTATAGACCTATATCCTTAATGAACGTAGATGAAAAAATTCTCGACAAACTACTTACAAACTACATATAGAGGCACATCAAAGAGATCATCCACCATGATTAAGTAGGCTTTATTCCAGAGATGCAGGGATGGTTCAATTATACATAAATCAATAAATGTCTGTAAGTGGACTAAAATACGAAACCCACATGATCATCTCAATAGATGCAGAGAAGTCCTTTGACAAAATTCAACATGCATATGTTAAAAGTCCTAGAGGAACTTAGACTGGAGGGAGCATACCTAAACGTAATTAAAGCCATATGCAACAAACCCACAGCCAACATCATTCTAAATGGAGAAAAACTGGATGACTTCCCATTAAAATCAGGACCCAGACAAGGACATCCACTATCTCCACTCCTTTTTAATATAGTACTTGAAAGTCTTGCTAGAGCAATAACATAAGAAAAGGAAAGTAAAGGAGTAATCATTGGGAAAGTAGAGATCAAATTATCACATTTTGCAAATGATATATTACTATACCTAACAGATGCCCAAAATTCTACCAGAAAAGTCCTAGAAATGATTAATACTTTCAGTAAAGTGGCGGGTTTTAAAATTAACAAAAATCAGTAGCCTTTCCAATAAGAAATAATTGGAGAAAGAGTGAATGGAAACCCTCCCATTCAAAATTGCCTCAAAGAAAATCTCCAAATAAACCTGACCAAAGATATTAAAGACCTCTACAATTAAAATTTAAATCTTTAAAGATAGAGATTGAGGAAGACACCGGAAGATGGAAGGACCTCCCATGCTCATGAATTAGAATTAATACTGTGAAAATGACCATCCTCCAAAAAAATATTTATAGATTCCATTCAATGCCAATCAAAATCCCGATGACATTCTTCACAGAATTAGAAAAAATCCCTAAAATTCATATGGAATTACAAAAGACCCCAGATAGCCAGAGCAACACTGAACACAAAGAACAATGCTATGGGATTATTATACCAGATTTCAAAATATATTGCACAGCTATAATCATAAAACAGTATGGTACTGGCACAAAAATAGACCCGGATATCAATGAAACATAATTTAAGACTGAAACATGAGTACATGCAATTTCAGCCACATGATATTTGACAAAAGGTCCAAGAACACTCACTGGTGGAAATACAGCATCTTCATCAAATGGTGCTGGCAAAACTGAATCTCCACCTCTAGAAGAATGAAAGTTGATCCTTATTTTTCACCTTGCACAAAAGCCAACTTCAAATGGATCAGAGACCTCAAATGTGAAGCCTGAAACTCTAAAACTTAGAAGAAAACATTGGCAATAACATACAAATTATAGGCTTGGGAACGGACTTTCTAAATCAGATATCAACTGCTTAGGAATTAAGGTCAAGAATCAACAAGTGGGACCTCATTAACTAAAAAGTTTCTGCACAGCAAAAGAAATGACCAAGGAAGTGAAGAGAAACTCCACCAATTTGGAGAAAATCTTCACCAGAGATAAATCTGACAGAGTTTTTTTAAGATCCAGAATATATAAATAATTCAAAAAAAAAAGAATCAAAAAGTGACCTAATTAAAAGATGGGCTAAAGATCTGAACAAAGTTTTCAAAAGAAGAAATAAAGATAGCTAAGAAACATCTTTAAAAATGTTCAACATCATTAGTAATAGGGAAATGCAAATTAAAACCACTTTAAGATTTCATCTTACCCCAGTCAGACTGGTAAAGATAATAGAACAAATAATACCAAGTTCTGGCCAGGATGTGAAGGGGAATGCTAATTCACTGCTGGTTGGATTGCAAATTCATGCAACCTCTATGGCAGTGTGGAGAACTCTTAAAAAAACTGTAAATGAACCTACCATTTGACCTGGTTATACGACTCCTTGGCATATACTCAAAAGACTCATCCTATTGCAGAGATACTTGTACATCCTGTTGTTGCTGCTCTTTTCACAATAGCTAAGAGATGGAAGCAACCTAAGTGTCCCTCAACTGACCAGTGGATAATGAAAATGTGGTACATTTACACAATGGAGTTCTACTCAGAGGTAAAGAAAAATGAGAACATGGAATTTGCAGGAAATGGGTAGAACCAGAAACTATTACACTACATGAAGTAACACAGACTCAGAAAAACAAATGATGTATGTTTTCTCTCACATGTACATCCTAGCACCAAATTCTTATATGTAAGTATGTATCCTGATGTAGCTGCAGGAACCAGGAAAATTAAAAGGAACCAAGGAGATAAAAGGGAAAGAAGAAACCTCGGAGGTAAGAAGAGCAGGAGACATGTGCTACTAAGGGAGAAATTGATAACAATGGGGGATAATTAAATGGGAGGTGGCAGGGAGGGTTATACAAGGAACCTTGGGATAAAGGGAAAGAAGGTGTTGAAGAGAGGTGGAAGCATAGAAGACTAGTATTATCAATAGATAAATGGGGAAAATGGGGACACTTTAAATGAGGAAGCCATGGTGGAAGGGTTAGACAGGGAGAGATAAAAGGAGGGATAAGAAATGACTACCTAGTATAGAAAAACAGTGGGAATCATATTAGTCCAACAACATAATGATAAATTACACATACAATATCTCTACATGAGTCCATGTGTATAGCTAAAGGCCACATAACAAGAAACCATGCCAGAGAGGGGAAACTTCCTTTGAGTTGTTGGCCAGAGAGATCCAAGAGACTCCCAAAATTACAGAAGCTATTGCTACAACTCTGATTGCCTCTCAGAACTTGAAGGTAAGACCCTACTGCTGAAGACAGGACATACTTCAGACACAGTATTTGGGAGCAATGGAGCTAGGACTGACCTGGAAGCCACTTCCTCTGAAGGCTAGCTCTCACAGTTTTGGAGAATACTACACAAGGTGCTAAGGGAGAACATCAGTCAGTGGTCCAAAAGAAGCTTCAAGACCAAATAGCCTCTTCAACGGCCAGCACAGTATACAACATTGGTGCAGTAGTGGCACTTTTATCTTGGGGGTAATCAACAGCTACCTAATTGGACTAAAAGCACAATCAGTGGAAGGAAACTCAAGTGCTGTACTGTTAACATAGCCAAATACACATGACTGGAGAGGTCATAGATCTTAGAGAAAACCCCACAACTGTCACATTCCTGTACTAATACAATTTCTTACTGTGTAAAAACTATGTATCCTTATATTTACAGACAAATATCTAGTCACCATTCATTAAAGAATCTTCTTTGACAACAGACAGAGCATATTACAGAGTACCACAATTGGTCATACATAGACATTGTCTGTGAATTTCCCAAGCCTAAGTGTCACATCTATGATGCAACCTCTACACCCAAGGCTCAAGGAACATAGAACAAGGGATAAAGAGGACACCAATGAATATCTAAATTCTCATTAATGAAGCTCCCTCATGCAGCAGAGGACCAGGAACACAAAAGGTCAATGACCAAAGCATAGAGATTGAGAGTGTGCAGAATTCTGATCCTTGAATAGGACTCCTATGTTGAACTTTACCCACCCAGGGTTCAGGGACCATTGCAGAAAAGGAGGCAGAGATATTGTAAGAGACAGGGAGAAGATGCATAACCATATGGAAATAGAGTCCTACAAGCTCCTGGGACCCTGCTCATATGTACTTACAGCAATGGTGTCAGCAGGCACAGGACCCATGCAAACTCAAACAGACTAAAACCCAGCATAGAAATGGAGAAATGGACAGCTGACCCCAATCTTAGCTGAAGAAATGTTGACAACTGATTACTGCTGGTTGAGGAAGAGCTGATCTTTCTAAAGCAAGGGACTCTAGATAAGCTGACTAGATTTCAGTAGATGAGCTTGCACTAATGGTCATCTAGGAGCACTAATTGAGACAATAGGCCTTAACAAAAATGACAGAATATATGAATTCCAGGTGGAGGGGGTGGGGGCTATGGGAGGGTGCCAGTGGGGAAAGCAGTATAAAGATGATTAAGACTGATTGAGATGTCTTGTATGAAATACACAAAAATTCTATTAAAAATTTTTAGAAAAGAAAAGAAAATGAAAAATTAATCTTAAACTTCATATGGCCACACAAAAGACATAGGATAGCCAAAACAATCCTGAACAATAAAAGAACTGCTGAAGGTGTCATCTTCCAAGATTTCAAGTTATGATACACAGGGATAGTAATATAAACAGCATGGCACTGGCATAAACATAGACACGCTGATCAATGAAATAGAACTGAAGTTCCAGATAAAAGCCTGTACTCCTATAGCCTCTCAACAAAGGGGCCAGCAAGAATACTGGAGAAAAGACAGCATCTTCCACTAACGGTGTTCATCAAACTGTACAAGGATGAAACTAGATCCTCCTTTTTCCTACTCACAAAACTCAACTCCAAATGGAACAGGGACTTCAACATCAGACCTGATACCCTGAATCTTGCAGAGAAGAAAACAGTGAAAACAATGGAACTTATATGCACAGGGATGGAGTTTCTGAACAGGACCATAACAGTGCAAGTGCACTGAAGCCAGTTATTGATAAATGGGACCTCTTGAAACTAAAAAGCTTCTGTACAGCAAAGAACACCCATCATTCAAGTGGACAGGTAATCTACAGAATGGGAAAAAGTCTTTGTCAGCTATACATCTGGCAGAGAATTAATATCTAGACTAGACAAAGAACTAAAAAATCCTAAATATTAAGAAAACAAACAACCCAATATAAAAATGGGACATGGAGATAGAGAATTCTCAAAGATAAAATACAAGTGGCTGATAAACATTTTTTAAAATATTCAACATTCTTTACCATCGGGGAAATGAAAACTATGCTTTTTATTTTTTAAGTACTTACAGAGTGCCTTTTAACACATCAGACACTAGAAGCAGAAAAATGTATGATATCCAGATCCTTGCCTGCAAAGAGAACAAAGTGTAAACACAAATGATATAATATGGGTGACAAGAGAAGGAACTGTCAAAAGACAGTGAATGAATAAACTCAGACTCTAGAGATCAAAAGGTAAAGAAGGGGTATTCTGAAAGAAGTGTGGAGGCCTGTATCAGTTGCCATAGTTCTTCTGATAAGTTGTTGGGAAGATCTTAGGTCTTTTATATGACTAAATCAAGCACAGAAATATGTTGGAAAGGTGGAATCCTTTTTTAGTTAAAAAAAAGTCATTTACTAACACAAACAAAAGATGTATCTGTTAGTCATGAAATTTGAAAAGATGAAGACATCGTACATAAGTGTAGCATTGAGTGGGTTTTCTGTGTCTCATCATCTGAAGCTGCCCGATTCCCTGAGATCTTGATGGGAGCCACAGTGTCTCTCATAGCTAGTCTAACCTTCCTCTCCCACCTTATTGCAAAAAAGAAACACAAGGCTGAAGCTGATAGACTACTCTGCTATTGTGCTTTTCAGATATCCATCTGTACTGTGGAAAATGGCTTGCAGTTCTCCATGGAGAATGCAGATAGAAAGGTCAACAATTATGCAAAATGAATAATAGGCCTGGACCAACCAGGCCATGCAGCTGCTGCATGAATTATCTGAGCCTTCTCTACCAGGTGTCTGTGTCCCTTCCCAGTGGCCCTGGCCAGACATCTGCAGCCAATCCCCAATTAACTAGTATTCCTACACAGCTAAGCGGATCCTAAATGGAAGCAGATTCAGCAGAAAGACCACAGCTCTGCATATGGGAAATGGTCTTCCAGAGGCTTTACTAAATTCAGTGAGTGATGCTTTCAGAAGTCATCAGAAAAGGAACCAAATTAAAAACTCTACCTAAACTCCAGCAAACATCCGTGCAGTCATGAAAATGTTTAAGTTCACCTGTTTTAAGAAGACAATTCCTAGTTTCAGTGTACTCTGGAGTTGAAGTCTGTCAAGCAATAAAAACTTGCTGGGACCCATTCCATGAAGGTTGCTGGGAAATACAGAGCTGAATCACATGTGGTGTCCTGGGGAAATGGGCCATGATGTGGGAATGTCAAGTATTTAATAATTCAGGAGGGAGTTTCTGTGTAAGTAACATATGGCACCTGCTATATACATTCAACTAGGTACGTGGCACTCCCAGTGATGAAGATTGTCAAGGTGAATTATATAAAAGAGGAAAAAAGAGACTGAAAACCAAGTCAATATAATCCTAACATGGCAACTCTACACTTCAACAAGGAGAAGGAACGAGCACATAGATGCTGTAGTAGGTAAACCTCCATGCCTGAAGCAAGACTTCTGTGCTCTCACCAAAGCCAGAGTCCAAAAAGTATCACTGCTTAAGTCAGCTCAGGCTGCTATAACAAGATACAATAGACTGGGCAGGTTAAACAACTGGATTCATTTCTTTTATATATATGCAAAGATACATCTCTTTCAAAAGTGGCTATAAAAATTTTAGGTTCACTGTTGAATTAATACAGTTATACAATATTGAACTCAGTATAAACCCTGCAAGACATAAAATTGAATGAGTTTTTAACCTTTAAAAAAGATCTCCATTTCATTTTTAAATATACTGTTTCTTACAGAAATACACATTGTTTTTGCTAATAACACTGTGATGTGGGTGCATGTATCTCTAATCTGTATGTATCTAATTATGACTAGTCATAATTGGTTGCACTCGAATCCTTGGCACCTGTGTATGCCTATAAAGTCACTGGGTAGATTTCAATGGTAATGTTTATCACTTCTACTAATTAACATGACATAAGTTTTTATGCTTTCTCCTCAAATATAATTCATTTTTTAAAATTTGTTGATTTTTGAGTGTGTGTGTATATGGCACAGAACATCCTAAACCATCTTATTCATCTATACACCCACTTCCCAGATGGTACCCGCCCGTGGCCTCCCCACCCCACTATGGCCATTATACTCTGTCATCCCTGCTACTGTCTGCTGTGTTGTTGGCACCTGCAGGCATTCCCCACTATTTGTCCATCCAGTGAATCTAGTCAGCCTATCAAGAGGTCTTTCCTTTAGGAAGGTCAGCTGTTCCTCAACTAGCAGCAACCAGTTGTCAATATTCCTTTAGATAGATTGGGGTCTGCTGTTCATTTTCCCAGTTCTATGCTGGGTTACTGTCTGGGAGTCCCTTGTACCACCTTGTCCAATAACTCAAAGGAAGCTATCTCCTGTCTGGCATCGTTGCTTGTTATGTAGCCTTTAGCTATACATATGGACTCTTAAAAAATTACATTGGCCCCTTTAATCTTTTGTTATACTTTCCTTTTTGGAGTGTTTAAGGCCATAGAATAGGCCCATATAAACCTTTTACTCTTAAGGCCATTTGAGAATCTGTTCCTCAGGGGTCACATGGGCTTGAGAGGAGCCCCTGGCTCTTTTCTTTTACCAGTTCCATCTATGTGAATATAAATCAGAGGTCCTGCTCGACCATGGCTGGCTTCGCTTGGAAGCATGGAGGAAATGTTTCCTCTGTGTTGACCCCCCCATCTTTGTAGACTGGACACTGGTTCAAGTCCATCTCGTGAGGTCTCCACGGCCTCCTTGATCAAGTCGACAGGTGATCCACCACAATTACAGGACATTTGGGGAGATGCTCATAGTCCCCTGGAACTAGTTGACCTAGAAGGGAAAGGAGCAAAAACACTCCTTTATGTCCCTCTGACCAAATTAGAATAGGCCTCAAAGTATGTCTGTTAAACACCCAAGAAGGTTAATTCCACCAGTCTGGTACTTTTAATTATTGTGTGCCATGTAGGTAAATCTTGGGCAAAGATCAATTGTTCTCATATAAACCTTGCCTAGACATATATTTCTTGATCTGGTATGTATAATTCCACGTGATTTTTATCGAGAATGTGTTCAGTCCATAGATGAACTTCTGAAGAACTGATGTCTTAACAATATTGATTTTTCCAGTTCCTGAACATGGTATAGCTTTCCATTTTTAGGCATATTAGGAAAGATCTCTCAAGCTATATATTTTGAATCGTTCCTTGTATAGTTTTGCCACTATTTGGTAAGATTTATTTCTGCATGTTTCATGTTTTGATCCCATTGCATTTCTCGGTAGGCTTTGTCTGGCACTTCCATTTATTCTAGCACCTCATGTATGCCAAGCATGTACTCTGCCATTCAACTACATACAGAGTCACATGTCACCATACTATTGCAAACCATACTTTAAAGTTTTGTCTTCTTTTTTCCTTTTTGTTTTGTTTTGAGGCAGGGTCTCCCTCTAGCCTCAGCTAGCCTGGAACTCACTACGTGGACCAGGCTGGCCTCCATCTCACAGAGATCCACCTGCCTCTGCCAAGTGCTGGGATTATAGGTGTGCACCACCATGCCAGAATAAGTTTTATTTTTACAACTATTCATTGCTCATATACAGAATTCAAATTAATTCATTGTCTTCACAGGTTAGCACAGCACACGTTTCTTTTTCTCAATTTCACTGCATTAGTTGGGACAATCTATAGCATGCCAAATGAAAGCTGGGCTCATAGGGACCTTGTTTCTCTTCTCAGAAGTACACTATTTAATCTTTCATCATTTTGGATTATTTTAGATATTATTTCCTGCTTATATTTTTATCAAGCTGAGACAATTTCCTTCTATTCCTGGTTTGTTGAGTTTTTATCATAAATGGGTGTCAAAATTTGTAAAAATTATTCCTATATTTAGTGAGGTGATCAAATTTATTAAAAAATTAGTATGAGTTAATTGATTTCCAAATGCTAAAATATCCTGCATCTGATTGTCATATGCATTCTTTAATGCGTAGTTGGATTTGAATTGCTAAGGCTTTACTAAGGATTTAGTGTTGGTGAGCAATACTGTTCTAAAAGTTTTATTTATTTTTTTGTTTCAAACTGATTTCTTTTTTCTTTCTTTTTATTGAGCTTTTAAAATTTCATACATTTCCCATTCAAATCCAGACCCCCTCCCCCATCCATGCTTCTCCCTATCTCCCCACTGAACCCTATGCACTCTGCCATACATGCTGAGTCCTATTCATTCAGGTGTTTGTACCCAACTGTCCTTCAGTGTAAATGCATCCACTGGAGTCTAGTCAGCTCATCCAGTGGTCAGATGTAAGTCATACTCTCCCACACCCAGCAGCAATCAGACTCAAATAGTTCTCAATCTAGTGCTGACCTGCCACTTATTTCTCACCTCCCCTTTAGGCCCTTGTTTAATTGAGCTGATAGGGTCCTGTGTCCCATGCCACCGCTGCCACAGGCTCATATGAGCAAGCCTCCAGTAGCCTGGAAGCAATAAAGCTTATAATCAACAGAAAATGAAGTAAATATACAAACTCAGGGGGAGATTAACAACACACTCCTGAATCATGAATGTGTCAAAGAAGAAATTAAGAAAGAAATAAAAGTATTCCTGGAACGAAATGAAAACAAGAACACAACACAAAAAAAACCCTCCATGACACCCTAAAAACAGTCCTAAGAGGGAATTTTATAGCTCTTAGTGCCTACATTAAAAAATCAGAAAGAGCACATGTAAACAACTTGACAGTACAACTCAAGTCTCTGGAAAGACAAGAACAAACCAACCCCAAATCTAGTAGACAAGAAGAAATAACAAAACTCAGAGCACTTTTTAACGTGCTTCTTAGCCATTTTTAATTCTTCCTTTAAGAACTCCCTGTTGGGTAGGTCTATCACCCATCTTTTTAATGGGTCATTTATTTTCTTCTTCTTTTTTAAGTTCTTTGTATACTCTGGATATTAATCCTCTGTCGGACATGTAACTGGTGAAGATTTTCTCCCACTCAGTGGGTTTCCAGCTTTGCTCTGGAAATTGTTATTGAATATGTTAATGCTGTAATGAAATGTTTCTAATCATGTGGTTATTAAATAATTAAAAAAAATTAACTTAAATAAAAAAAAAAGAACTCTCTGTTTAGGTCTATTGCCCATCTTTTTTTGGGTTGTTTTAGTTTTTACTTTGTATTTTCTGCTTGGTTTTTGTGTGAAGAGTAATATTGATCACCTTATAAACTGATGTAGAATGTGATGCTCCTTCCTGTATTTCCTAGCAAAGCTTGTCAAATTGGTATTATTTCTTTATTGTTAGATTCACCAAAAAGTTGTTTGGGCTTTTTCTTTGTGAGAATATTTTTTTAATTATTTAATAACCAGATAATTGGAAGAAGTATTTCATTACAATAGCATTGACATATTCATTAAAAATTTCCAGAGCTGAGATGTATCTCTTTCAAAATTGGCTGTAAATTTTTAGGTTTACAGTTCAATTAATACAGTTATACAATAGTGTACTCAGGATAAACCCTATAAGATATAAAATTAAATGAGGTTTTAACCTTTAAAAAAGATCTCTATTTCATTATTAAAATACACAGTTGCATACAGAAAATCTCATTTTTAATGCAATTAACACTAGTATGTTTGCACATGCGTTTTTAATCGCTATGTATCTGACTACTACTAGTCACAGTCAGTTACTTTCTGAGATCCTTGGCATCTGAGCATGGATATAAAGTCATCATGTAGATTTCAATGGTAATGTTTTTCACATCTACTAATTATTAAGGAACAAATTTTTATGCTTTGAAGAATTAATTTTTTTAATTTAATAACCACATGATTAGAAGAAGCCTTTCATTATAGCTTTAACATATTCAGTAACACACTCCAGAGCAAGGATACATCTCTTTCAAAAGTGGCTGTAAATTTTTAGTTTCACAGTTGAATTAATACAGTTATACAATATTGAACTCACTATAAACGCTGTAAGACACAAAACTGAATGAATTTTTATCCTTTAAAGAAGATCTCCATTTCATTTTAAAATATGCTGTTTCCTACATTTTTAATGCTACTAACACTTAGATGTTTGCATATGTGTCTTTAATCTCTATGTATCTGATGATTACTAGGCACAGCTGGTAACACTCGGATCCTTAGTACCTGAGTATGGATATAAGTCACCAGGTAGATTTCACTGGTAATGTTTATGACCTCTACTATTTAACATGAAGTAAAATTTTATGCTTCCTCCTCAAATATAAGTCTTTTTTTTACTTTAAAAAATTTTTAACAACTACATGATTCGAAACTTTTCACTACAGCTTTAACATATTCAGTAACACACTCCAGAGCAACAGTACATCTTTTTCACAAGTGGGCACAAGTTTCTAGGTTCACAGTTGAATTAATGTAGTTATATATTATTGAACTCAGTATAAGTCCTGTAAGACATAAAATTGGATGAGTTTTTAACATTTGAAAAAAGATCTCG